>NC_060243.1:14679268-14982298 GCF_021155785.1 Neodiprion fabricii
TCACGGGCTTCTCATCGGAAGCAAAGGATTGGAGGGGTAAACATAACATCTACACACTACAGTCTCCTTTCATCGAGCATGCAGAAAAGAAATTCTCGCTCATACAAATCGGGCACATGAAAACAAATTTAAACTCACTGGTTATAAGAGAAATTAATGACAACAGAGTCAGGGTGGCTTGGTGGTCCAGTAGAGTAAGTCTCCGGTAAAGCATCGCTAGATGTCAGGTTTGATTCCTGGCTCCGTCGTTAGTTCTTCAATTCCGCCAGTCGTTCAAATTTACATATTTTTGACAAAATTCTCTCGTAGATTAATGATTTGCACACCAGCATCTTATTTATTGGACGGCATTGCCGTATCACGGGCTTCTCATCGAAAGCAAAGGATTGAAAGGGTAAACATAACATCTACAAGCTACGGTCTCCTCACATCCTGCATGAAGAAAAGGAATTCTTACTCATACAAAACGGGCACACGAAAACAGATTTTAACTAACTGGTTATGAGATAAGTTAATGACAACAGAGTCAGGGCGGCTAGGTGGTCTAGTGGAGTAAGTCTCCGGTGAACCATCGCTAGATATTAGGTTTGATTCTTGGCTCCGTTGTTGATTTTTCAAATTCACCGGTTGTTCAAATCTACATATTTTCAACAAAATTCTCTTGAGGATTGATGATTTGCACACCCGCATTTTATTTATCAGACAGCGTTGTTGTCTCACGGGCTTCTAATCGGAAGCAAAGGATTGGGAGGGTGAACATAACATCTACACACCACAGTCTCCTTACATCGTGCATGCAGAGTAGAAATTCTTACTCATACAAATCGGGCACATGAAAAAGAATTTGAAATCACTGGTTATGAGAAAAATTAATGACAACAGAGTCAGGGCGGCTAGGTGGTCCAGTGGAGTGAGTCTTCGTCAAAGCATCGCTAGATGTCAGGTTTGATTCTTGGCTCTGTCGTTAATTTTTCAAATTCACCAGATGTTCAGATTCCCATATTTTCCACAAAATTCTCTTGAGGATTGATGATTTGCACACCCGCATCTCATTTATCAGACAGCGTTGCCGTCTCACGGGCTTCTCATCGGAAGCAAAGGATTAGGAGGGTGAACATAACATCTACACACTACAGTCTCCTTTCATCAAGCATGCAGAGAAGAAATTCTTACTCATACAAATTGGGCACATGAAAACAAATTTGAACTCACTGGTTATAAGAGAAATTAATGACAACAGAGTCAGGGCGACTAGGTGGTCCAGTGGAGTAGGTCTATGGTAGAGCATCGCTAGATACCGGGTTTGATTCCTGGCTCCGCCATCAATTTTTCAAATTCACCAGTTGTTCAAATTTACATATTCTCAACAAGATTCTCTGGTAGAATAATGATTTGCACACCCGCATCTCATTTATTGAACGGCATCGCCGTCTCACGGGCTTCTCATCAAAAGCAAAGAACTGAAAGGGTGAACATAATATCTACACACTACAGTCTCCTTACATCGTGCATGCAGAGAAGAAATTCTGACTCAAACAAATCGGGCGCATGAAAACAAATTTGAACTCACTGGTTATGAGTCGAGCTATTGACAACAGAGTCAAGGCGGCCAGGTGGTCTGGTGGAGTAAGTCTACGGTAAAGACTCGCTGAATACCAGGTTTGATTTCTGGCTCCGTCGTCAATTTTTCAAATTCACCAGTTGTTCAGATAAACATATTTTCAACCAAATTTTCACGTAGATTAATGATTTGCACACCAGCATCTCATTCATTAGACGGCAATGCCGTCTTACGGGCTTCTCATCGGAAGCAAAGGATTGGGAGGGTGAACATAACATCTACACACTACAGTCTCCTTTCATCAAGCATGCAGATAAGAAATTCTTACTCATACGAATTGGGCTCATGAAAACAAATTTGAACTCACTGGTTATAAAAGAAATTAATGACAACAGAGTCAGGGCGGCTTGGTGGTCCAGTGGAGTAAGTCTCCGGTAAAGCATCCCCAGATGTCAGGTTTGATTCTTGGCTCCGTCGTTAATTTTTTAAATTTACCGGTTGTTCAGATTTACATATCTTCAACAAAATTCTCTGGTAAATTGATGATTTGCACGACCGCATCTCATTCATTAGACGGCATTGTCGTCTGACGGGCTTCTCATCAAAAGCAAAGAATTGTGAGGGTGAACATAACATCTTCACACTACAGTCTTCTGACATCGTGCAAGCAGATAAGAAATTCTTACTTATCCAAATCGGACACATGGAAACAAATTTGGACTTACTGGTTATGAGAGAAATCACTGACGACAGAGTCAGCGCTGCTAGGTGGTCTAGTGGAGTAAGTCCTCGGTGAACCATCGCTAGATATCAGGTTCGATTTCCGGCTCCGTCGTTGATTTTACAAGTTCACCAATTGTTCAAATCTACATATTTTCCACAAGATGCTTGCGTAGATTAATGACTTGCACACCCGCATCTCATTCAACAAACGGCATTGACGTCTTACGGGGTTCTTATCGGAAGCAAAGGATTGAATGGGTAAACAAAACATCTGTACACTACAGTCTCCTTACATCGTCCATGCAGAGAAAAAATTCTCACTCATACAAATCGGGCACGTGAAATCAAATTTGAACTCACTGGTTCTAAGAGAAGTTGATGACAACAGAGTCAGGGCGGCTAGGTGGTCTAGTGGAGCAAGTCTCCGGTGAAGCATCCCTAGATACCTGGTTCGATTTCTGGCTCCGTCGTTAATTTTTCAAATTGACTGGTTGTTCAAATTTACATATTTTCAACAAAATTCTCTTGTAGATTAATGATTTGCACACCCGCATCTCGTTTATCAGACGGCATCGCCGTCTTACGGGCTTCTTATCGGAAGCAAAGGATTGAAAGGGTAAACATAACATCTACACACTACAGTCTCCTTACATCGTGCATGCAGAGAACAAATTCTTACTCAAAAATATATATCCTTCACGAAACGCGTCGATGGAACAATGATGCACTTGAGATTCTTCGATTCGTTTCGATTTATGGCTAGCAGCATCGATAAACTTTCCACATATTTGACCGATACCGATAAACGCATAACACGTGAATTTTATAATAACCCGACTCAGTTCAGTTTGATGACCTGCAAAGGCGTTTTTCCCTATGAATACGTCGATCGTTGGGGGAAACTCGATGAACCGCGATTACCTGCAAAGAAGCATTTCTACTTGCACCTCCGCGATGCAAATATCAGGGACGCCGATTACGAGCACGCGAAAACTGTTAGGGTGGAATTCCATTCAGAGTCATTGTGGGGCTATTCAGATTCATATTCGAAGACCGATGATCTTTTGCTTGCCGATATTTTTGAAAATTATCGCGCTAGCTGCTTCAAAACATACGATTTAGATCCGTTGCACTACTACACTGCACCGGGACTTGCTTCCGACGCGATGCTCAAGCATACCAATGTAAATTCGCAATTTTTAGACAACCCTGAAATGGTGTTATTTATTGAAAGAGCCATTCGAGGCGGCGTAGCACAATGTTTTAATCGACACGCTCGGGTTAATAATAGATTCATGGGAACAGATTTTGATCTTAGTAACGTGGAATCATATCTTGCGTATTTTGACGTGAATAATCTGTACGGTGCAGCTATGAGCGTGCATTTGCCAATCGGTTCGTTCGAGTGGGAGTATCAGCACATCGATATAACGAGCCATCCGGACGATTCGTCGATCGGTTACTTTCTGGAGGTAGATTTGGACTATCCTGTGGATCTCCACGAGGATCACGAAGACTTACCTCTTCGCCCCGAACATTTCACTCCTCCAGGTAGTGAAAATGCCAAACTCGCGATCACCCCTCACCCCAAAACAAAGTATATATTGCAATATAGAAATTTGAAACAGTGTTTGAGTTTAGGATTAAAAGTAACGAAAGTGAACAGAATTTTGAAGTTTGCACAATCTCCATGGCTCGAGCTGTACATCACTCTCAACACAGACATGCGTAAGCGGTCTAGGAATGAATTTGAGAAAAACTTTTACAAACTCATGAATAACGCTGTGTTCGGCAAGACTAGGGAGAATGTGCGACATCATAAAGATGTTAAATTGGTCACAAAATGGGAGGGAAGAGGTGGTGCGAGAACGCTCATTGCCCGAGAAAACTTTCACAGCTGCACCGTATTTGGCAATGATATGGTTGTATAGTCGAAGCTTCTTCATAGGCGAAGTTGCCTCGTAGTTTTGAATTGAACCTTTTTTATCAGTCTGAAGGATAGAGGTGGAGGTTTCTTGAATAAAAAAACTCTCGCGTTTGAGCCATCGAATTATGAATGTTGATTGGCTCTTGTGGGAAAAGCCTTGCGGCATAAAAACCCACGAAGTATGAACATGTATTTGTAAACGTCTAAAAGCATGTGTCGATTGTGTATATGAATGTGTATATGCCGGTTACAGCCCGTTTGGCTCATGCCACCGCGATCTTGAGTGCGTTTCGTACTGCGATTTTTGTTTTATCCGATTCGATCGAATTTCGTATGATTTGCGTTTGCCTTACTCCGAGGAGCCAACGTATATGAGAGTATGATTGGTGTTGGTAGTACACCAAGAGCGCTCGGGCTCGTTGTATGATGAAAGGGTGCAAGACCCTTGGTATGTGTGTATGGGCACTCGGTCCCGTGTAGAATGAGAGACACTCGGGCCGTACTCATCTACCTTACTCCGTAGAGCGAACGTATACGAGAGTATATTTGGGCCTCTCGTCTTTGGTCGTGGTACGAGAGAACGCACGGCGTCACTCACGATCGTCACTAGACGGACGACTTAACTGGACTGTTTTAAAAAATGCGTGATGCGCGCTCGCCTCCTCGTCTACGCGAGATTTGGCATCCTTGCAGAGACGAATCGTTCGAGCGCGGCTCGCACGGAGATCGCAATGACACGGGCACAAAACGACGCTCAGGCACTGAACAATGGTCATCATTAAAATGAATCGTGTCAAAGTTCACTTCGCCAAACCTATTTACGTCGGCGCATCAATTCTGGATCTGTCGAAAATCTTCCGCTACGATTTTCACTATAATTATATCAAAGCCAACTCTTCGAATAAACAAGCTAAATTGATGTATACCGACACAGACAGCCTTAGTTATCAATTCAATGTGCCTAATATCTACGATATCATCAAACGTGATGTAGATACAATGTTTGATACCTCTGACTATCCGCCCGACATTAAGTATGGTATTCCCCTCATAAACAAAAAACAACTAGGGCTAATGAAGGATGAAAATAATGGTAAAATTATGACAGAGTTTGTGGGACTGCGAGCAAAGCTGTACACATTTACGACGATGGGTGAGGATGGGGAAAAATATGACAGTGGCGTCAAAGTGAGTAAGCGTGCCAAGGGTGTGAAAAATTCACCGATATATAGCATCATGTTTGATGATTATAAGCGTTGTCCGATGGCTTACCAAGAGTTGACTCTTCCACAGTGTTTAATACACAGCAAAAAACACGAAGTAAGCACGATCGTACAAAAAAAGCTGACTCTGAGTTGGCAGGATGACAGAAGGCAATTGATACCTGGACAGACCGACACCGTACCTTGGAGGGTTTGTCCCAGCCCCCCAATAGCTATAGGATAAAACTGTAGACGTAGAATTGATGTAAATATTTGATGTTTGACGCCTCGGACGATCCACCATCGGGCGGAAACGTTTCACGATCAATACGATATAATGTATTTGAAGTTTCAAAATGCGAATTCGTGTACTTAACAATTATTCATCTAATCATCATTAACATATCGAGCGATTATTCATATTTATTCGTTAACCACGGAAAAAGTTTTCAGAAAATGAAAAAAAATTTTCAGAAAACGAAAAAAAGTTTCCAGAAAATGAAGAAAAGTTTTCTGAAAACGACAAAAAAATTTCAGAAAATGAAAAAAAGTTTCCCGAAAATACAAAAAAAGCTTTCCAAAAAACTAAAATGTGTGATAATCGTATGGAAAAATTGCATATTATTATTATTATTATCATTATTATTATTATTGTTGTTATTATTATTTTCATAGTACAGAGTATGGCACGTGTGCGTACAAAGGAGATAAAATGTGGAATTATTTGTATATTTGTATATCAAAATCTTTCATTGTAATTTGGAAAATTCATACAAATTATGTTATATGTCTGTTTTATTTATCAAACTATTGTGCGAACTATCAAAACCCAACCACCTCACATAGAACAGATTCCCCCATTTGCGTAACACTTTCTCCACAAGGTAGCCGTTGGGATATTTCACTTTGGTGAGCTCTTCCTCGTAGAAGCCCCCCTCGATGGGATGATCTTGATAATCGGTAAGTTTGTAGGTGGGTGGATTGGTATCTTTCACCTCACTTGCGGTGAATATTTCAGTCGTCCAATTGGGTGTATAGCCTTTTTCGAATACATTCTTGTACTTGCTGATTCGAACTCGATCGCCTACACTGAATTTCCGCGCTCGATCACTTCGTTTGATTTGCCGAGGCTTGTACACGCTACGATACAGCTGTTTTTCATTCTCCGTGCTGACATCCACCGGTTTCATCCGAATCGTGCGATGTTTGGTGTTGTTGTAGGACTTCATTAAATCATCCAAAATATTAATCCACTCGTACGATCCTTGGAAAGTAAACCGCTTCTACATTTTATTCTTCAATGTTCGATTGAAACGTTCGCATATCGACGCCTTTAAGTTGCTAAATGTCGAATACATGTTGATATTGTGATGCTTCACGAGGGCTTTGAATTCGCTGTTGTAAAATTCTTTGCCTCGATCAACGTGCAGATGTGTAGGTATACGGCATTGGATCAGTACAGATTTCATGGCAGCAGCAACATCTTTCCCACTCTTGGACTTTATCGGCACCGCCCACGCGTACTTGGAAAATATATCGATGATTGTTAGTAGGTATTTGTATCCCTTGTTGCACGAGCTGTATGCGGTCATATCGACGAGATCAGCTTGCCAGGTCTCATCCAGTCCGCGTACATCTACAAATCGGCGCGGATAGTTGCGTCGAGCCTGTCTGTGAAGTTCGGCAGCTATGGCAGTCTTCATTGTTCCCAACTCTTCACCTATCAATTTTTCGAATTGCTGTCCAACCACTCTGGTTCCTCAATCGATACTAATTCCCTGCTGGTCTGTCCCAACGTTGGTGTTGCCTGCTCCCCAATATGTTTGATGCGATTCAACGTATTTTCAATGATTTTGTTATTTATGCGTAGCTGTTTCAACTCCTCGTTGTGATTATGCGCGAAACTCTCAAAATTTGATTAAAAAGTATTCACAATATCCACAGCCATAGATCGTAAAGCGGTACTGAGAACTTTTAGGGAAACGGCATCGTTTTCCATCTGCGGATCAGCGATATTACACAATCGTTTGCTGTCTATATCGTACTGATTGTCGTTGGTGGTTTTGAATCTAACACCCGGAGGCCCTCGAATAAATTTTTTGCCACCACTACGCTCCGAATGTCTTTGGAATATGTCTATGCTCATCACTGAACGGTCACTGAACAAATGATGATTTTATGTTTACACGCCGCTAATAAACGATTCCGGCCTCGCGCAACTCTTCAATAATGGAGACTATTTCGTTGGAATGGTTGGTATTGCCTGCAGTCTGTGACGCCATAAGCAGCCCGAGGCGATCTACAATTTTATTTGGATGATCCCAGTAGACGTAATTAACATCTTGCCCCTCCTTTCGCGCAATCTTATAGTCAGGTAAGCCTTTACCTGATTTTTTCGGCGAGCCAACGTGTCTTGCAATGAAATTTCTATACTTTGCGCTTTTTAAATCATCTCGAAGGCTTCCATCGGCTTGGTAACGTTTTCGATGCGCATTTGTCGTCGTTACAATTTTTATATAATTATTCTTATCCACATCATTTACAATCGATGCATCGGGTGATTTTTTAAGCAGTAATTCGAGTAATCCAGGTGTTCTCTCATAACTTTCATCCCCCACATTCACCAGATTATCAGTGAAATTGATCGGCGTGTCACCAATCATCATACCGTTTGTCAACTTTCGAACACCGTATGTGGTATCCAAATCCCTCTTTTTACTTGTGCTGAACATTTTCAAATATTGCGCCGTAGAATCCGTTGTTTTCTTTACCGGCGTACTTGTAGTAGAAATTTCACCAAACTTCAGTGTTTTATCATTTGCATCCATGAAATTCTCATCGTCCATGTCCTCATCGCCGTCATCATCATCATCATCATCCCCGGTACTCTCGTCATCTTTTTCTCCTTTTTTTTTCATTGTCACATCCGGTACTTCCGTTTTAATTCCATGTTTAATATGCTGCTGCTGCTGTCTTGAGGCATCAACCAATTCTTGCAACGGTGTTACTAAAGGCTTGAACACCTCTTCCATAACCTGTTCGGTCGTGTTCTTGTCTGACTTGAGCATCTTATGCTTTCGCCGTATGACATCGGATGCTTTCGATATTTTACTCAATGTATCGCTATGCTCACGAATCTTGGCACTCTCCATGTTGCCGACCTGATTGTTGCGATAAAACTGTGCAAGTTTTTGCCACTTTATGCTTATACAACAGTCAAACCCCTTCCCATATCGCACCCCATTGATTTCGCTATCCTTGTCAATTACGATGAAACTGTAATTGTCATCATTCCAGCATACCAAACACAAGTCTTTAAATTGCTCATACGTCATGTCTGTGTTCACATGATCGTTGTAGATATGTTTCAGATTCGTATCATCCTGCCGAAATAGCACCAATAAGTTTACATTGTCACGCAGTAGGTGTTTTAGAATGCGCGCATACGTTTGATTCAGATAAAAACTATTGATATCGCGATGCCTGCCCATGCTGAAGTATGCTCTGATATTATCTTGCTTTTCACAGGCCACATCGTCGAAAATCATTACAGAGTTGGGGAGAGCATCTTCCAGTTTTACAACCTCATGTTCTCGCGAAACGGGAAATAACCCACACCCTGCACGGGTTCTAGTAACTTTTTCAAAAATTGATACTGTTACAAAGGGTAAAATCACCCGTTTTGTCCCCTTTTCAATGATCTAGTAGTCATCATAGATAAAAGACGTTCATAAACCTCTTATGTCTTTCAAAAGAATAAGATTGCCGCGTCAACCTACATTATTGTGAAAACAGTCTATCTCGAGACTTTAAAAGGAGAGCTTAGTCACAATATAAATCCTTTTCCTCTCTTAATTTTCCGCTTCGTAACATTGGTGTCGGAAGTGGCATTCTTCTGAATCTCGACAGAGTTTTGAGTGAATTTCAAGTGATAAGAAGTATACCAAGAATGCAAAGATCTCCGAGGGCATCGCGCGGAGCGGCGGGCTTCCGGGCGCGTTTCGTCCCTTGATCCGGCGTTTCCTCCTGTTTCTCCTCGTTTGGAAGCTGAGGTTCAGCCCCAGCCCCAACTAGCTCTCTTGGCAGACCTCATCCAAGGAAATCAAGATCTACTGATGCGACAAATACAGCAGTAACAACAACATCAACAACAGCAACAACAACACCAACAACAGCTACAACTGCAGCAACAAGAACGGCAGAATCTTTTGCACGAACTCCTCTCGCAACAGCGTCAACCACAGAAATTCATGTCCCAGGCGCTGACCGGGATTCTGAAAGGTGTGCAGAAGCTTCAAGAGCGGCCGCAGGAATTCCCAATACGCCCAGTTCCGTCCCCAGGTAAAAGGACTTCTCTACCTTCAGTCCCGGTCCCAGAAAGGAGGACCTCCATTCATTCAATTCCGGATCAATCAAGGTCTGACGCCATTTATGGGGGAGGCGAAATTCACCCTGTTGCTAAAAACTTTCCACCTGCTCATGTCTCGCGACAAGCTCAGGTTAGCTCTTTTCCGCAATGCCACGATGTTCCGTCACGTGATATTTCAAAAGGAGTTGAGCCTCCTGTCGCGTCGTCTCATCCTAGCGTAGATATTCAGTCAGAGTTCTTGGCCTTTTTAAAATTGCGCGGAATTGTCAATGTTCTCCCTCCGCAGACTGAGAGCTCGTTCGGACTTAATCAGGTCTCTGTACCTGCCGCGAGTGTTGTAGAGTTGCCCTCGAAACAATCGAATTTGAAGCGCGGTTCGTATGACGGTTTGTCTGCTTGGAGTCTATACGAACGTCAGTTCAACATGATAAGTAAGGTTAATGGTTGGAGTCCGTCCCAGAAAGCAGCTAATTTGACAGCGTCTTTGTCTGGTCCGGCCTTGGTAGTTCTTGGATCGCTTTCAGATTCGGATTCTGAAAATTTCGACAGCATTTGTGCAGCTCTCAAACTTCGGTTTGGCGAAGAACATCTTTCCAAACTTTATGTCACTCAGTTTGAAAATAGACGTCAAGGGCCCAAGGAAGATTTAGCCTCTCTCGGAAATGACATCGAACGTCTCGCTCGATATTCCCTTACTGATTGTGCAGAAAAAGCTAGAGATCAGATAGCTTGGGCGAAATTCATTATTGCGTTTCGGAATCCGGAGCTTCGGTATCATCTGAGGCTCGCAGCTCCAACTTCTCTACATGAAGCAATTATTGAGGGCTTAGAATAAGAAGCCATAAACGAGGCGGATTGAGGTTCGCGTCAACTTCATCGATTGAACTAAGCTGAACCTTCAGAAAATTCTTCGTCCCGTCCTTCAGACAATCAGCCTAGCTCATATTCACTTCCAGGAAGGAAAAATAGTGGTTTCTCTCGTTCCAATAGATCAAACTCCAATCGGCCTGTCTCAGAGTGCCAGTTTTGCGGCATAAGAGGACATATCGCGAAGAATTGTTTTAAACTCGACCGTCAGTTGAAGACTGCGGAAGATTCGTGGCGCAATAATGCCTCCAAGAGGGCACCCTCTAATCCGGTTTGGGCAGCGCAACCTTCTGTTCCTCAGAATTCGGGAAACTAGCTACCGATGTTTCGAAAGGGCGGATATCTTCGGTTTCTTCCAAGTTCCTCGACCCTATTGCTTTACAGTTCGTGGTTAGAGGCCTGCGTCGTATCCTCTCTCATTTTCTCACCAATATGTCAGTTTCTTTGAGTTTTTATAGATTTTCCCCGACGAATCTGCCGCCTTTGGCTGTTCCCGATGATACCTCCAGCTGTGCTATTTGTCCGGTCTTCGCCCGGGTTCTCCAGATATTCAGATAAGATCGTTCCTTTTCATTTATTGAATGAGTTATAAATCCAATCAATCGTGTTTTTTCCTCCGAATTTGCATAGCGAATTGGGAATCATCCACTTCCTCTCACTTTTGTCGTCCCAACTCTAGGGTGTGCTGTGTCCGGAGGAAACCCCGGGTCGGTTCACCTGTCCTTGTCTTGATCCCCGCAAAAACTTTGAAAGAAAATCTCTTCCTCTGGGATCCCTTCTGTCTCCTGCCCTTCGGTCTGTCTCGTGTCTTCGGCCAAGGAATCTCATGAAGAGCTCACCAACATTCCCTCAACACTTACCTTTATAAAACAAGGCCCATAAATTTTAAAATTCAATTTAACGCTCAACTATCTGCTCAAGGTTTTCTGTGGTTTACCTTGAGACTGTGGGCAAATGTCAGATAGTAAAAAGGGAGTCTTTTAATTTTTAGAGCCACAGCTTCAACTCACCTTCGAGCACTGACTGCTAGATCCCTTTTTTTTTAATTGTTTATCTTTTCCGAGCCAGGTCGACTCTTTTCCTCGGGGGGGAGAAATCTTACAAAGGGTGAAATGACCAGTTTTGTCTCCTTTTTAATGATCTAGTAGTCATTATAGATAAAAGACGTTTATAAACCTCTTATGCCTTTCAAAAGAATAAGGTTACTGCGTCAACCTACATTATTGTAAAAACAGTCCATCGCGAGACTTTAAAAGGAGAGCTTCGTCACAAAATAAATCCTTTTTCTCTCTCGATTTTCCGCTTCGTAACATTTGGCTTGATGAGAGATTCCGAATAGACGTAGACATTTTCGAATCGCAACCCGTTGCCGTGGGTGATGAGTAAGAGAAGAGCGTTAGTTTTACCGCAATTGGATGGCCCGCAAAAAATTGCTGTCACGGTGTGACGTTGCACCTAGAGTGCAAGTCACAACAAACCCCAAACCCGCGGGGAAGGGCCGAACGGGTGAGTTCCGGCCCGTCGGGAAACACCCGAAGCTACCCGAAGCCCACCGACGCTCGGCTGTGCCGAGCGCCAGTCAGCAGTACGACCGCGTCTCGCAAAAAGGAACGACGTAACCCGGCACGAACCCCCAAGAAAGAAAGAGAGAGAGAGAGAGAGAGAGAGAGAGAGAGAGAGAGAGAGAGAGAGAGAGAGAGAGAGGGAGGGAGGGAGGGAGGGAGGGAGGGGGAGGGAGGGAGGGAGAGGGAGAGGGAGAGGGAGAGGGAGAGGGAGAGGGAGAGGGAGAGGGAGAGGGAGAGGGAGAGGGAGAGGGAGAGGGAGAGGGAGAGGGAGAGGGAGAGGGAGAGGGAGATAGATAGATAGATAGATATTTTATTATGCCCTAGAATACTTTGGGGCAAGAGAAAAATTACGTATAAAATATTAATAATATACACAAGTATAAAAGTAAAATAAAATAAAATAAAATAAAATATTATATAAAATATAAAGTAATAAATTTTAGTTACAATGAAGTAAAGTGAGTAGATTAAATGAAAAACACAATCAAATAAGCGAAATAAAATAAAACAAAATAAAATAAACTAGCACTACGCAATACTATAACTTAGGTAGTATAAAGATAGTTTAATTAATTGAGCTAGCTAGGGCAGAAACCTCATTAGATAAGAAGTACTCATACACCTTAGCCTTGAAAACAGCACATGAGGACGAGGAAGTAATGTCAGGAGGAAGAGAATGCCATAGGTAAACAGCAGTGAGATGGAAGGAGTTGCGGTAAATGCAAGTTCTATGTAGCGGAATATGAAAAGTATTAGCCATGCCCAGACGTGACGAATGACGAGTATAATCATGATGTAAGGGAAATAGTTCACGTAAGTACGACGGAGCATGGTTATGCAGAATATTATAAGTAACTATAGCTACAAAGTACTTCCTCCTGTTTGAGACTGACAACCACTTCAACCGTAATCGATACGGGGTGATATGTACATCACCACGTAGATCAAAAATGAATCGTATCGCACTGTTTACTAATCGCTGAAGTTTTAAGTCAAGCTCGTTTGACAAATCATTATAAACAACACAACAATAGTCGAGTAAAGGAAAAATTAGAGTAGAGACTAATTTTATGCGAAGTTCAGTTGACAGCGAGTTCTTGTGATATTTTTATCTGTGAAGTGTGAAATTCACTTTGCGAGATATTGTTGTTACATGACTAGCCCAAGAAAGATTTGCTTGCAATATAACTCCCAGATTACGAGCCTCTAGTACATAAAGTATAGAGGTCTGATTAATTGCCATGACCGGCAATAGTTTAAAGTCGATGGACTGAACGTTTGCTCCACTACCACAAATCATTACTGAAGACTTCGCTAAATTTAATTTAAGGCTATTTTCATTCGAATACTCAGATATCTGGTCGATATCATACAGTATCTTAGCTAACCCTACATTGAGCTCTGACCGGTGACAGCTCAAGTAGATTTGGGTATCATCAGCAAACACTATGTGGTCGGAATACTTGAGAGAAGCACCTATGTCGTTAATGAAGATAGAAAACAATAAGGGTCCCAATACTGAGCCTTGTGGAACACCGGATGTGATAGGAAGCCAGTTTGAAGTATTTGTCTTATCTATGACAGTCTGAGTTCTACCAGTGAGATAGGAGTAAACCCAGCTCAGAGACGATTCGGAAAAACCAATGTCACAGAGCTTTTTCAGCAGAATGGAATGAGAGACCGTGTCAAAGGCTTTGCTGAAGTCAAAGAGAACTAAAATAGTGACACGTCCATCATCAGCAGACCTTCTAATGTCATGGCAAAGGCGAAGCAAGGCTGTCTGTGTACTGTGATCGTCCTCGCACATGTACGCACACTCGCGTGCAATGTTTACTTGCCGTCTCTGCGTCAAATCTCGCCGCTTGCCCGTGTCGCGACTCAAAACCCATCAGCTGTATCTCATGTATTGTCTACTATCTCGAAATCATGTATGTGTATAATCTATGTGTTCCCTCGCTCTGTAAAATCTTCACTCTCTGTAACGTTCTCTTGCGATACGGTCTGTATCGCCGCATCAGAATCAATAAAATTCTCGGTTACTATTAATCATCATCTCTTTCCATCTCAACATCATTTGGTTTCATTCACACTCGTTCTCATCACTAATTCGCGGATCCCACGTCGATGATCCATATCTTTTTGCTATCTCTCTAAACACCTACACCACTCAAAGAATACACACAAATACATCAAACAAGAAAAATACGACATCAATCAACACAAACACACACAAAACAAGCAAAAGCAGCAGAAAAACTAGAAGCAACGAAACAACAAACGCACCCGAAAACAACAGAAAGACACGAAAACACAGAAAAAACAACCATAAAACAAAAACCACTAACCCCAACACTACCCAGCACAAAGACACCACCGGAAAACACCCTCCCAAAAGACAACCCACAGAACACACAAATCACAAATCAAAAAATCATACCCACAAACGCACACACAACAGACGACACACAAACGGACGAAGAAACCGAACCTCAGATATGCGCAGGAATACAAGAACTCACACAATCACAAAACACACAACTACAGACGACAATGCAGCAGAAAATCTCAACACTACCGGGCCAACTCGGCCTAACACGCCTAATCAAACACAAAGTAGACACACAAGGAGACGCACCCATAAAACAAAGATATTGTATGGTATCACCAAAAATTAGAGAAGCCATCCACACAGAAATAGACAAAATGTTAAGAGAAGACGTGATAGAACCATCAGAAAGTGAATGGTCGAGCCCAATTGTCATGATAAAAAAACCAAATAACACATATCGCTTCTGTTTAGACTTCAGAAAAGTAAACTCAGTATCAAAAAAAGACGCATACCCACTACCATACATGACAGCAATATTAGACAAACTACGGACAGCACAGTACATATCAAAAATCGACTTAAGCCAAGCATACTTCCAAATACCACTCGACGAAGACAGCAAACACATAACAGCCTTTACAGTCCCGGGAATGGGCTTATTTCAATTTAAAAGAATGCCATACGGACTGACAGGCGCACCGGCGACATTCCAAAGACTACTAGACAGACTCATAGGCCCAGAATGCGAACCATATGCATTCGCATACTGACACGACATAATAATAGTAACACAAACATTTCACGAACACTTACAAAGACTAGAACAAATACTCAAAAGGATTACAGACGCGGGACTAACAATAAATCCAGAGAAGTGCGAATTCGGATGCGCACAAGTAAAATACCTCGGATACATAGTAGACAGACACGGACTACACATAGACCCCGACAAAACCAAACCCATAGGAAACTACCCAAGCCCAAAAACAATAAAACAATTACGGAGTCTAATTGGCATGGCATCATGGTACAGACGCTTCATACCTAACTTCGCACACATTACAGAACCACTATCACGACTACTGAAAAAAGACCAGAAATGGCACTGGGGAGAAGAACAAGAAAACGCAATAAACACAATCAAACACGCACTCACATCACCACCCACACTCGCATGCCCAGACTACACACAAACATTCACACTACAAACAGACGCTAGCGGAACAGGGATAGGTGCCGTACTAACACAATCTCTCAATGACGAAGAACATGTCGTAGCGTACGCTAGCCGTGCGCTTAGCGAGGCAGAACGAAAATACTTCACCACTGAGATAGAATGTTTGGCGGTAATCTGGTCCATAAAAAAATTCAGACCCTACGTGGAAGGATACCACTTCAAAGTAATCACAGATCACCACGCACTTAAGTGGCTAAGAGAATTAAAAAACCCCACATGCCGACTTGCACGATGGGCACTAGAACTATTAGAATACGACTTTGACATTACACACCGAAAAGGTACAATGCACGATGTATCAGACGCACTTTCAAGACGACCCGAAGACGAAGAACACATAGAGACAATAGAAGACACGACAGACAAATGGTACACATACAAGAAAACACAAGTACAAACACGCCCAGAGAAAAACGAATCATGGCGAATCAGAAACAAACAACTATACTTTCACCGCCCGAACCCCCTACACTCAAACCTCCTACTAGACACAAACCCATGGAAACTAGTAATACCCAAAGACAAAATAACACACATACTACACGAAAATCACGACGTAACACAAGCAGGCCACTTGGGCATCCAAAAGATATATCAAAGAGTAGCCAAAGAATATTATTGGCCAGGTATGTACAGAGACACAGTAAATTACATAAAAAAATGTAACACATGCCAAAGAATAAAAACAATACAAACGCGACCGGCAGGGTTAATGGGTACAAGAATAATAGAAGAACCGTGGACAGTAGTAGCCTCAGGCATCATGGGCCCACTCCCACTATCAAAACAAAGAAACCAATACATCATAGTTTTCGAAGACCTATACACCAAATGGGTGGAAATAATACCGATACGCAAAGCAAACGCAAAAACAGTAGAACAGACATTCCACTCACACGTAATATCACGATGGGGTACACCACGCATACTACTAACAGATAACGGCACACCATACATAAACAAACTCATACGCGAACTGACACAAAAATTCAATATAAGACACGCAACAATCCCCCCATACCACGCACAAGCCAACCCCGTAGAACGAGTCAATAGAACCGCTAAAACAATGATCCAAGCCTACGTAAACAACGACCACACGGAATGGGACATACACTTACAAGACTTACAAATCGCAATCAATACATGTACACACACATCAACTAAACACACACCAGCCTTTTTGAACCTAGGAAGAGAATTAAATCCTACACAATGCCTAAGAAATCAATTAGAAGCAAACGAAAAACAAGCACACTACTACAACCTACGAAGACGAGACATACAATTCAAGGAAGGAGACAGAGTACTGAAAAAGAACCATATACTCTCATCCGGACCAGAAAGAACGGCAGCAAAGCTAAGTAAAAAATTCACAGGCCCATACATAATAACAAAGAAAATCTGACCCACAATATACGAATTGACAGCAGAAAGCGGTAAAAATATGGGAAAATGCCACATAGAAGACCTGAAATTATATACATGATCAAATAAGCAATAAAAGAACCACGCCTGATAACACATCTCGAGAATAAACTAACATGTGTATTCACCCCACAGAAAGACGACATGGCAGACAGACGACCAAAAATACCGCCCCTAATGTCACTACAACTAACGAGACCGACGACAACAACAACGGACACACAGACAAACAGAGAAAGAACACCACTACTACAAATACTAGGACAGGCCCCACACCCACACAGATACGGACGCGACGGCACACACCAGACAGAGACCCGACGAACCCTACTCCCGACACCCACTACACACACACAGGTAACAAAAAACGCCACGACAGTAACACACACAACAATCACCGCACCCACAACCACCCAGAGGCACCCACAAACATACACACCAATAATCACACACACAGTCACACTCTCCGGACCAGTGCAATGCCCCAAGTCCAACGGGCTGGTCCGGGGCACAAAATACTTACGACACATACAGACCTGCACACAAACAAACACAGACACACAACAGTCACCCAAACTACACGAACCACAACCACGCACACGATGACACACCCACTCACCAACAAACAAACACCCCACACAACCACACACCCCACATCGACACCAACACCACGACACACACAACCTCGACACACACTACTCCCCGCATCACCCCCTTCATGGACACGCACCAGACTCAGAAGACCACAGACAACGGAAGAGAGAATTATAGAAGTATTCGACAACATGAACACACTCACAGAACCAACGCATACATGACAGACAGACAGAAAACACGTGGGACCAACCCCAGAAATAATTGCCATCATCGCAAATTGACAAGCCGTAAGCATCCTGGACGAAGAACTATAAGCAGAAAGAGACAAATAGACAAATGAGCCGAGCGCCAGCCAGCAGTACGACCGCGTCTCGCAAAAAGGAACGACGTAACCCGGTACGAACGCCCAAGAAAGAAAGAGAGAGAGAGAGAGAGAGAGAGAAGGAAAACGGAGCGATAAGCAGGACGTCCCCCTCCATACAGCCACCCAGCCACACCGACCGACGACACCAGGTTAGCCTGCGATCTACAGCCAATCTGCACCTCCCCCCCATTCCTCCCCCCGCAATACCGACCCTTCCTCCCTCACACTCCCCGTCGCCCTACACCGCCCCCCCCCCCCCCCCGCGCGTACCTTTCAGCTAGAATTAAGCAACGCTAAGGGCTGAGGCGTGATCAGCCACATCTAACGTCTACAACCACTTTATACCTATCTTTTAGAGTTATAAGTCGACTCCCCCCCCGATCTCAATACTTCTATTCTCCCCGGAAATACACACACAAAGTTTTACCTATTCACTCAGTCTTGACTTTCTCGCCCCGTCTCTAATTGTTTCTCCCTTCCACATATTTAGTGCGGACTCAAAACCCGTCACAACGGTATTTGGCAGCAATTTTCCATGTCGTTTTCCTGTCTTCCTCTTACCACGTCGAACCATTTTATCGAAATTCGCGATAGGTACTTCATCGGGCTGATCTTGAAATCTCATGATGCTTCGTTAGCATGACAACGAGAACTGAGATGACGGTATATAAATTCCTCATTTTATAGAAGTCACGTTAGTTGTTACCTGACTATAAGGACGTGCACACAGAAGAAACGCGGTGGTTGTTTGTTAATTAAAATCATTAATCATCTCCCAGTTGAATTGCATGTGCCAGGGTATCAGTACTGCGGACCTGGAACGAAATTGGCCACGAGGTTGGCTCGTGGAGATTTGGGGATCAATCCGCTGGATGGCGCGTGTAAAGACCACGACATTGCATACGCAAAGAATCGCGATATCGCAGTAACAAATCTTGCCGACAAAGCGCTCGCTGAGAAGGCGTGGAATCGCGTCTTGGCCAAGGACGCTAGTGTGGGTGAAAAAGCTGTAGCCTGGGGAGTCACCAACACCATGAAAGCTAAATCTAAACTCGGAATGGGTTTAGCTGCGAAGCGGTCGAAACTTGGAGTGGCTGCGAAGAAGAAATCTAGAATTGGCGGAAGAGTAAACAGCGGAAGAGAACTGTGAATCTTCAATCCATCATCACAGCAGCAAAGGTCGCCATGCGACCGGGTTATAAAGCCGTCGAGTCGGCGTTGGCGGGTGCTCGTGCGGCTGCGCGTGGGACTGGGAAGAATGTTTGTATGCCTCGCGTTATACCTGTGCCTGATAAAATTTGCGACATCCTGCTATTTCTCATTCCAATTCTGGCCGGTCTGAGCGCCACTGGGGCTCTTGCGGGTGGTGCTGCGGGTATAGCTAAAGCTGTCAACAAAACTAGTGTCAACAAACATTGGTTGAACGAGGCCAAACGGCAAAATACAACAATAAAGGCGATTGCTTTGGGCAAGGGATTATACCTGCGACCCTACCGCAGCGAAATGGGCCTGTACTTACGTCCGGCAAAAAACTAATAAAGCTACCACACCGAGCTCTCACCAACATTGATTTACGCAACTATGCTAAAAATATGAAAATTTCACATTTTCGTGGTGTTTTCATGCGGAATGATCTGCCGAAATCAGGACCAAATATGCGAGAATCCGCAATTATTAATCTTGACGATAAAAACGGTCCAGGGACACATTGGTTGCATACAAGAAAAATGATGACCATGTTGTTTATTTCGAAAGTTTTGGTGATTTGAAACCGCCTGAAGACTTGATGAGGTATATCGGTGTTGGTAGCGTTGAATACAATCATGAGAGGTATCAGGAATATGATACTGTGATTTACGGCCACTTGTGTCTCAAATTTCTCAGCGAACAACTATAAAAAGACAAGTGTTACATGAGCAAGCATTGGTCATGTCGGAATCGTTGACGTTAACACTGTCAGGCACATCCTCCGTGCTGGAGGCTGAATATTTCCCCCCGATCGAGTTATCACCGGAGAAGAACTATGTTCTCGGTCTCGTCGAGTTCCTGACATTCAATTCAGTACCCAATATTCACGAGACGTGTAATAAATTTTACCTGAAACGAGCCGACAACAGCACAGAGAGAGAGCATTACGATACCCACGGGAAGCTATGAAATTGAGGATATTGAAAATTTTCTGCGTAAGGAGCTACCCTCCGACATCACCCTTAGTCTGAAAGCTAACAACAACGAGCTGAACAGTGAAGTCACGTGCAATCATGTGGTAGACTATAAGCCCAAAAATTCCATCGGCCGATTATTGGGATTCAAGGCGGTTGAGCTATCACAAAACGTTACTCATAAATCTAAATTACCTGTCGCCATACTGAAGGTTAATACTGTAACGTTTTGGGCGTTACGTTAATAAAATATGGATCCGCGAGTTTACTTATTAAGTCGAAGAAATCAAGAGCGTGAATAATAAGCCAAAATCAAAGGCGAAATTAAAATGTTGTGAAAAGCTTTTGATGCTTAATACGTGTTTCTTGTTTAAAGTCTGAAACAAGACTGTTTTTACAATAATATCGGTTGGCGCAGCAACCTTATTCTTTTTAAAGACATAAGAGGTTTATAAACGTCTTTTATCTATGCTGACTACTAGATCATTAAAGAGGGGGCAAAACGGGTGATTTCACCCTTTGTAACACTACTCCCCCCGGAGGAAAAGAGTCGTCCCGACTCGGGAAAGATAAAACAATTATAAAAGTATTCTAGTAGTCAGTGCTCAAAGGTGAGTTGGAGCTGTGGCTCTAAAAATTTAAGAACTCCCTTTTTTACTATCTGGCATTTGCCCACAGTCTCAAGGTAAACCACAGAAAACCTTGAGCAGATAGTTGAGCATTAAATAATCTCAAAAATTTATGTGCCATGTTTTATAAAGGTTAGTGTTATTGAGTGTTATGTGGCTTCATGAATTCAAAGTTATCCGCAACGGCCCAGATTGATGTCGGAAAGAAATTCAATCTTCTTCATGAAGGATCCCTCCGAAACAGGTTCGGATGAAATCATCGAACCGGGAACCGACAATTCCAGGACCAAATAAGATGAAAACAGACTTCTCTTCATATGAAATAAGGAAATCGTGGGGTGACTTCTTTAGAAATAGTTCACCCTAGAGTTTTGGAAGGACGAATGTGAGTGATGGTATAACAATTCAAATTCACTAAGTGAATTTGGGAGAATACTTGAATAAAATAAATTGAATATGTATTTAAAAGAAAAGAAACGATCTTATCTGAATTATTTCTGTGTCCTTCTTCAAAATAAGACCACCAGTCATCCTCAGGAATCGGGGAAGATTGGAAGGAAAAGGCTGTGTCAAATAACCTGAAAAAGTGCTCACAAAAACTGACACTTAAGGTTGATAAAATGTGAAAATCAAGCAATCGCTCATCGACCTCGAAAAATAATCGTGGCTCTTTTCACATTATTCCTCAAACCAAAGCCTATCCGACACAAAACTCGATTCTGAAGAAGAAATTTCTAGAAGGAAACAAAACCTTCAGGAAAACAAAAGATCTCTTAAAAACAAACAACCTCTCATTGAAAACATCGTTGTTGTTCTCCGGCCGGCGCAGACGCCGGTCGGGGCATCATCCCCAGACCTCGTCGACAATGTGTCTGACAAAGCCCTCCTCCCGCTGCCAGGCACATTGTCGATGAAGCGCGAGCCCGAAGAAGGTTCCTGACCAGGACTCAGCTTTAATTAACACGGCAACGGTCCCTGGAGCCGCGCTGAAATCCGACTCCTTCTCAACGATAATAAATGTAAGTTCTTTGAAAAATTTATTAATCAAAAGAAATGATTCAATTCTAATTTAAAAGAATCCAAACGAAAAGAGCAAACTCATCTGAAAATCACTCTCTCTTATTCATAGAGTAACGCTTCAAGCAATATTGGATTCAACGTAGTAAAATCGAGCCAACCAAAACCCGATTTCGTCTAAGCGTCATCACGCCTTGAATCTACAAAATGGAGACCAGCTACGCAAAATATTGATTGCAAGAAAATGAATTTTAAAACATAACCTTTCACAATCTTTATGTTTTTTTTTTTTTTAATAAAGAAAATCTATCTTATCATTTTTTTATGTCTTTTACTTAATTAAGTGTATCTCTCAATAAAGCAAGTATAAATTAACTATATACTATCCGCTTGTTGAAGAAGTACAAAAATCTTTAAAAACTTGATCGGCCGTAGCTTCTGCATTGATAACTAAAACAGGAGCCGATAAAAAAGGAAGGTTTGTTTTACTAGCCAATCTTCATGAACCTCATGGATAGTTCTAAGTAGCTCTAAAGAAATACTCGTTCTTCCTCACGAGAACGGGAACTAACTCGAGTAAAAGAAGTTTCTGGGGAAACTCGCAAATAAACAATCAAATCTACTCTGAGCTCAGACGAGCGAATGAGAAGATCAAAATTTTTTGTCAATAAATGAGATTCGAAGTCGCGAAAATTACCTAACCTTCGACGAGCTTCTACAAAACAATTGCTACTGAATATCGATCTTTCCATCACTTTTACAGGCAATGAAGTCGTCTGCAGATGTCTATCTAACATAACCATTTGAGCGAAATGCTGAAAATAATAGCAATAACGATCTGGGTTCTGATACATCAAATCTAAAAGATTAATTCCAGCTACATTTTAATATTCTTCAAGAGGTTCTAAAAGTGTACAGACCTGGCGATCTGATAAAAACCTCTTGGTGAAAGTTGTTTTTCCGCATCCGATATTTCCTTCTATAATAATCGTAAGCGGTCGAGTTTTACTCAAATGAATTCCGAAAGGTAGATTCTTCTCCCAATCGATGATCGACTGTAAAGAGGGCCAAATCGATCACAGTCGTCAAGGGTGTTCGTTTGAAGATCTAACCTCGAAGGATGTCCCTGGTGTTGGAGAGATTGTTCCAGGTTGATCCTCTTCAAAAGGAGCAAGGCGATCCAAGTAAACCGCTTTCTGACGCGAATGAGGAGATCTTCGGATTCTATAAACAACATCATTTATCCGGTTAACCACTAAGTAAGGGCCTTCTCAATTTCTTTGTAGCTTTGGACATCGTCCTTTCTGTCTTCGAGGTTGAAAGAGCCAGACGGAATCTCCAGGATTAAATTTCAAATCTCTGGCTCGAATATCATAACGAGTTTTCAATTTATCTAAAGCCATGGAAATTCTATTTCTAGCAAAGTGATGAATTTCTTCTAAACGTTGTTGTAATAAAAAGGCATAATCTGTTTGATGCTGTCTTTGCACAGGAACAGGGCCTTTCTCTAAATCTGACGGAAGTCGAAGATTTCTTCCAGTAAGCATGAGGGCTGGCGTCTGTTTCGTCGTCTCATGAATCGCAGATCTGTAAGATAAGAGGAAGAAAGGGACCCAGGAGTCCCAGTCTCTCTGATTCTGCTCTACGAAGGACGACAAATACTGTAGCAAGGTTCGATTCAGACGCTCTATCATGCCGTCAGATTGCGGATGCAAAGGAGTTGTACGAGTTTTCCAAACCCCTAAAATCTGAGTAACCTCTTTCATTAAGGTCGACTCAAAATTTCGGCCTTGATCAGTATGAAGTTCTAGAGGAACTCCGTGTCTACAAATAAATTCTTTAACGAATGACTGTGCTACAGTAGAGGCTTCTTGATCAGCGAGAGGAACCACTTCTGGCCACTTAGTAAAATAATCAGCAATAACCAAAGCATATTTATTTCCAGAATGGGTTATCGGGAGAGGTCCAAGAATGTCCATCGCTATTCTTTCAAATGGAGCTCCCACGTTGTAAATTTGAAGAGAGCTTTGTCCCTTTGCTCGAGGTCCTTTCTTTGCCGTACAGATTCGACATCTTCGACACCAATCTTCAACGTCCATCCGGCAACGGGGCCAAAAGTAGAAGTTGCGAATTCTGCCCAGAGTTTTATTTGAAGCGAAATGTCCTCCTGCAGGAGAATCATGATAAAGAGCAAGAATCTCTGGAACTCGTGACTTGGGAACCAAAAGTTGCCACCTGATTTCTTTCAAGTCTGCAGACTCCCATTTCCGGCATAAAATTCCATCAATTAAAAGAATAGAGTCCCATTAAGCCCAATAAATTTTCAAATCTGGCTCGGCTAAAGATATATCCTGCCAGTCCGGGCGAGTTTCTGCTTCTTTCCAAGACTTCACTTGATTCAAAGTGTCGTCCTCTTGTTGCGATTTTCTCCATTCCTCCTGGTTATTTTCGAAAGAAATCTTCCGTATTATAAGAGAGGGGTCACGATTTTTCTCTAATCGTGCACACTGTTTACACTCTGGCATTTCCTCGCAGGGTCTTCGAGAGAGAGCATCGGCGTTTCCATGATGAACTCCTGCTCGATGACGAATATCAAAATCGTACTGACCGAGTCTTTCCAACCAACTAGCTACCTGACCTTCGGGAGATTTAAACGAAAGTAGCCACCTGAGAGAAGCATGATCTGTACGTATCAAAAATCTCCTTCCGTACAAATAATGATGAAAATGTACTACGGTCTTAACAACAGCTAAAAGCTCTCTACGAGTGACACAATAATTCCTCTCGGTTTCACTCAAAACTCTGCTGAAATAGCTTATCACTCTCTCTTGACCTCCCTGAATTTGTGACAGAACCCCGCCTATTCCTGAAAGAGATGCATCCGTATCTAAAATAAAAGGAATTTCGACCTCAGGATAAGCTAAAATCGGCGAAGAAATAAGATTTTCTTTTAATTTCTTGGAAGCCTCTTCGCATTCCGGGGTCCAGTCAGAACGAATCTTGATTACGGTCAAATGATGGAGAGGTTTAGCTATACTAGCGAATCCTTTTACAAATCTTCTGTAATACGTACAAAGGCCTAAAAAGCTTTGAACTTGTTCTTTATTCTTGGGTGTCGGCCAAGAAGAAACCTTTTCTATTTTGGATGGGTCAGTCTTCACACCTTGTGCTGAAACGATATGTCCAAGGAAGCCTACTTCTTTCTGGAACAGATGACATTTTTTCGGGCTCATTTTCAGACCTGCTTGCTTCAGCTTAGCGAAAACTTGTCTGAGATTTTGAACTTCTTCTTCAAAGTTCTTGCCAAAAACGATTATATCGTCTAAATAAACGAGGCATATTTTGCCCGTGTGCCCATGGAGAACAGTCTCCATCATTCGTTCAAAGGTAGCCGGGGCATCACTCAAACCAATCGGCATAACCTTGAACTGCCATAATCCTCCTAAACCCGTAACAAAAGCTGTTTTTTCTTTATCTAGAGGATCCATTTCGACCTGCCAGTATCCGCTCTGAAGATCTATGGTGCTGAACCAAGTTGCACCAGCTATCAGGTCGAGTGTCTCGTCGATTCTAGGTAGAGGGTAAGAATCTTTCTCCGTTATATCGTTCAGCTTCCTGTAATCGATACAAAATCGTTTGGATCCGTCCTTTTTGTTAACCAGGACGATTGGTGAGGCCCAGGGACTAGACGATGGTTCAATAACATCGTTCTTTAGCATGTCTTCCACAAGCTTCTTTACCTCTTCTCGGGCGTTGAGAGCGAGTCTTCGAGGAGCTTGTTTAATTGGTGAACTCTCTCCGACGTCGATCTTGTGTTTGACACAAGTACATCGGCCCTTATCACCACTATCTTTGGCGAAAGAATCTATAAATTCTAGCAAAAGAGATTACAATGATTCTACCTGAGCTGAATTTAACGAAATCGAAGATTTCTCAACAAGGCTCTGTGAATGTGAAGGGAAACGTTGTTGCAAATCATCCTCCGAAAGTTCTATTTCCCGAATTCGAGGAGGGGTCCAATAAATTCCATTCCTATTCGTACAAAGAGTTATTTCGCGATTGTTTGAAGCTAGTGAATTTCTCTTAGTCGAGATAACACAGTTATGAGCTGTAAGAAAGTCTATTCCCAAAATACCTTTATCCTCTATATCTGCTATAAAAACCTTATGTGGAGAGTCGATACACCCAAAAAGGTTAATTTGGACAGTAGCCTGTCTCAAAACCGGGGTCGTCTCTCCAGTGGCTGTTCGCAGAGAAAAAGAGGGAACAATCTGGTCATCGGATTTAAAGAGATCCGATCGAACTACGGTTACTTCCGCGCCCGTGTCTATTACCCAAAGACAATCGACGCCATTTACAGTACCGCGCGCGTAAAGACCAGACTGTCGTAGACTTTTAATTAAAAACTGTTTTCTAAGAGGGCTTTCACTACTAACAATCTGCGATGATTTTCGCCCCGACAAATCATCTGTAATTAGTTTTTTGGGTGAGTTCCTGTTGAAGAACTCGATTGAGGATCTGCTTCCCCCATTTCTATATTTTTCTTACGCCAATTATAAGAATTAGGATTCGAGCCTTGCATCGGTTTTCCACTAATTTTTTTAATTAGGAAACAATGATCGGCGTCGTGGCCTGTTTTTTTACAAAATATACAAGTCAAACCGGTTTGATTCGTCATGACCGCGTTCTTATTTATACGCTTGTTTTGTTGGTTTTGAAAAGAACCTCGATTTCTTGGTTTGAAATCATTATTGTTATTTTTATTTCTATAATTTTGAGGTTTTGATTCCTCTGAGTGTTCAAAACTTCGTCTTTTTGAGGTGTTTTCGGATACCTCAATCCGACGAAGCTTGTTCGGCCCAAAATATTGTCTCCTCATTGCCTCCACCTCGAGGGCTTTGGCCGTTGCCTCCCTCAGAGAAGTAAGGCCCGATGTTCCAACGGCCATTTCAATTTCTGGATCACTAATTGCGTTTAGAAAGGCTTGAGTCGCTAATAAATTACGAGACGGCTCGTGATCTGGCAATGCTACATGCGAAAGCCGTTCTATATCCTGGCTAAGAGATGCGAGGTCTTCGTCTCGTGCTTGTCTCCTAGTCTGTAATTGAGCCGTGTACAGTTTCGTCAAGTGGTCATTTTCGTATCTTAACTTTAGTGCAGAACTAAGTTTTTCGTAATCGGAAATTTCTTCTCCAGACAATGCCGTTGAAACATTCAGAGCCGGCGTCCGAAGACAAGAAGCAAGGCTGTGGGCCCTCATGGCGGAGTCCCACTGATTATGTTTAGCAATTGTATTAATTTGACGTTCATAATCCGCCCATGGAATCTTTCCGTCAAAAATTGGCGGTTTCAAGGGATAAAGAGGTTTCTCATTAATCTGAGAAGTAACCTCAGGAAATCTCGAATTATTCAATTGATTAAAATGAGAACATTGAGGCCGAACCTGAGTCAAAGACTCGGAAAAACCAGCCTCATTATTTACTCTCGTTCTACTAATTGGAGATTCATCTACTCTCCTAATAAAAGGCACAGACCTTGATTCCGGAACATCCTGGAATCGACCCGGATGTTGAATCTCTTGAACAACGGGAACAGGAACAGGCGAGGGAACAGGAGAGGGAACAGGAGTAGCGACTCTAGAACCTTGTGGTGCAACAGCCGGTCCTCCAGCGCCACTCATTTGATGAACGGATTGAAGGGCCGCCACAGTCGTCCGAAGAAGGTCTCGGAGATTAGTTTCTGAACGCTCTCGAGCCTCCCCTTGCTCTTGAAGCAGCTGGATTAGTTGTTGCTGCTGTCGAGCAGCAACTTCTTGTTGTTGTTTTGCCGCTTCTTGTTGTTGTCTTGCCGCTTCTTGTTGTTGTGTTAAGATCCTTAATAGATTAAGTTGCGAAACCGTCGAAGGAGTTAAAAGAAGGTGCACTGAAGGTGTTGAAATTTCTTCTGGAACCCTCGGATTTTCTATGAGAGAAGATTCTTCTCCACTTTCTCTTCGACGTGAGCGCGTCATACGACCGCTACTCATTGTTTATTACACGCACTGAATCGACTTAATTAACAAGAACTCAAGATCCCACTTCTGACACCAAATGTAACGTTTTGGGCGTTACGTTAATAAAATATGGATCCGCGAGTTTACTTATTAAGTCGAAGAAATCAAGAGCGTGAATAATAAGCCAAAATCAAAGGCGAAATTAAAATGTTGTGAAAAGTTTTTAATGCTTAATACGTGTTTCTTGTTTAAAGTCTGAAACAAGACTGTTTTTACAATAATATCGGTTGGCGCAGCAACCTTATTCTTTTTAAAGACATAAGAGGTTTATAAACGTCTTTTATCTATGCTGACTACTAGATCATTAAAGAGGGGGCAAAACGGGTGATTTCACCCTTTGTAACAATACTTTACGCGTTGAGTGTAGCATAACCACGGTCACGAATTTTTTCCAACCGTTTAGTCGGGATATAAGAGTTTCGAAGTGCCTACCAGCGTCATTTACCTGCCAATCGCCGTACAGTCGATACATTATTTACAGCTGAGAATAATCGGTCAAGACGACGAGTTAATTAATTTTCGCGGCGAAACGATTACTGTACGTTTACACGTGAAATCACTTAAATAATGGCAATCGTGTTTGAGACGAGAAAGTTGCGCAAAAGTTATAATAGTCAAACGTCATGGTCAAAAATCATCAGTCGCCCAACACCTCTGACAACGCTTACACCGCCTACGAGACTGAAACCTCTGAACGTTCGGTTTTTCCAGAGCCTGGGTCTTCGATGACGTGGAAATTTTGGAAAATAAGAATTCGTGTTCGCTGCATCCTGTGTGTTACCATGGAAGAAATAATAAGAATACAGAAATCTGTGGTATTCGACGAATCGATTGCGCACTCTGAGATTCATGATCATCAGCCGTTTGCAACATCCACCTTCCAGAACAACGATGAAATCCATATTGTTGTTCAACATCAAGACTTGCGTCTACTGCCCAGTAAAAGCTCTGTCCACATTCATGGAAACATCACAAAGGATGATGGTGTGACTGCGGTGACGGTTACGAAATCAATATGATCAATATGGCCGTTTGTCATTTGTTTGAGGAAGTTCGCTATGAGTTGAACGTTGGGGGGGTGAGAAAGAGAGAGAAAGAGAAAGAGAAAGAGAAAGAGAGAGAGGGAGAGGGAGAGTGAGAAGGAGAGGGAGAGGGAGAGGGAGATCTTCGTCTTTTGTCAACAATAAATTGAAATCCTAGGCCAAAGCATCTGCTCTTTCAGCAATTTTATTCACTATTCTCAATCTCTGCAATATTTGATATGAGATGCCTCTGTTTTCCCTGATTCCGGACTTACGTCAAGAAAATAATAAGGCAAATTATATTGCTTAAATAAAAACAGTGAGTTTTTAGTGATGAAATCACTCACATCTTTATCAAGCACTGTCTCACAATCTGCCTCTTTGACTACAGCTCGTGTTTGGACGATCCGTGCACCCTCTCGTTCTTTGATGGCACGAACCATTTTTTATTTAATTTCATTCGACACCTTTTTATCAAAAAATGCCAAAGGACCAAGGTATTCCGATATATACCACAAGTGCGCACGTAGTTTCGAAGAAGCTAAGCAGCGAGATGAGATCTCAGCATTGATTTTTCCATACTTCATCAAATTTTGGAGAAATGTCAAATCTTGATTGCATTGCTCTCTGCAATACCTTGAGCTTCATTTACAGCTGATCTTTTATCAAATTTCGGCACGCCCAGTAATTGCTCAATATCAAGTCCTGACACAATTACTGTTACTCTTTCCACTTTCTTCAATTTACCCGATTCAGGACGCAGTTTCCCATTGCAGTGCAGGGTAAGATTATCTGCCACGTCAAGATTCTCCTTCAACTGTCTAGCTATTTTTCTTCGTACATTAACACGAGATCTGTGAATAGTACTATAACTCAGATTCAAGTCATCAAGCTTATA
This sequence comes from Neodiprion fabricii, assembly GCF_021155785.1. NCBI lineage: Eukaryota > Metazoa > Arthropoda > Insecta > Hymenoptera > Diprionidae > Neodiprion > Neodiprion fabricii. The sequence goes on from NC_060243.1 coordinate 14,709,218, forward strand.
ACCTCAACCAACAGCAGTAGTAGCCAAAATATGTGTTACACTTCTGCTGCTGGTTTGAGTTCTATCCACAGCTAATGCCACACTGTCCGTAACAATGTCAAGCTTTGGACGTTTCTCATCCGAACAATTTGAAGAGGTTTGAGTTAATGTCACACTGCTAGACAACTGACAAAATCAGAACTTTGACTTGATCCTGGAAAATAATTAATTCTTTTGATTCTCCATCGTTAAGTAATAGTCGCAGTAAAAAAAAAAAAAAAAAACAAGACCCAGCTGAAATAAGTTTGATATTACCTGGCTCACTCAAATCTGCGACTAGTAATTGATCTAATACGTCTATTTTCGTTTTTTTCAACAATTGCGAAACACTATCACTTTCGCGACAATCATCTAAATCATAAGATTCATTTATGCCTATAAAATGAATTTGGTTTATCGGTAATAATGTCTGTGATCAAGTGATTCATATAATAAGAGTAGAGTATGCTAGCGAGAAGTACAAATTTACCTAGCTCACTTGTTGTCCATGCTAGTTTATCCATCATATCAATTGCTTTTTGTCTCAGTGGTTGAGAAACGTTATCGAATCCAATGAAGTCATTCAAACTAGAACACTGACTACTAGCTTCAGGGTTCTGCTCTTTGAATCGAATAAAAATTCCGTTCATTATATAATTAAATATTAGCAAATTTTGTTGAAGTAAATAATTACCATTCTGACATGAGGCGTCCATTAATTCCTTTAATTTATCCAATGATATATCAGCATCTTGATGTTTTATGTTGAAAAGAGTATCCAAACTTTTATTAAACTCTCTGTCTTTTTTTTTGTTCAGTTACGACTTTTAGATTTTCTTAATATTTTCCATCGTTGATAAAGTTTTTCAAACTTGATAATGCTGTGTTTCTTCTGACATAATAGCATGTTGAGTTTACTCCAAAGAATGTATTCTTCATCGATAACCGCTGTAGCAATTTCGCGTATAGTCGTTTTAGAAGATGAGCGTTTTTTACAGAAATAGTAGCTCAAAACTTGTCGATTCGTGGGTAGGGATCTTGGGAGCTCCTTTAATTCGTTACGAATCAAATATTTATCAACCGTGAAATCGGTCGACATTATCGACTCTCCTCGAGACGTATGCCTTGCATAACAAATATCCCGGCATTTGTATCCTCCTCGTGCCGTACCGGTCTCGAGATAGCTTGCGGGATGCATAGCGTAGCGGACGATGGGCGAACTCAATCTTTTCGCGAGCAATTCCCGATCGCGAGAATATGGATGTCCTACTTTTTTCTGACTGCAGAGTTTATTAAATATTGTATTCAATTTTTAAGGTGATACCCATAAAGCAAACGGTTTTTTCACTTATTGTCGATAAAAGTTTTAAAAAATAGTGAAATAATCAAGTGAATATCCGTTTGGGACCCAATTTGAACATGAATTAGAATGATAAAATTTAAAAATTATCTTCTTCAAGAAAAAATCGGATATTCTGACAGCTTTAAGGGATTAACAAATTTTTTTTCCGATAATTATCCGTCCTAAATTCCATAAAAAAGAAAAATAATTAAAAATCAAATGTGCCCGATCTTCCACTCAACCGACAATGCTCATCTTTCGTCAGAATTTTTGTTTCTACCTGAACTATTTCAGGTGTGGCCTGTTGGAAAATCGAAATTTTTTTTATTTTGAAACACCCTAATAATTCATATACCCATGACGAATTATCTATACCCAATACATTCCATTCGTCATTATATTATAATGAAGATGTATGCGTACATGTACAATGTACATACACTATATGAAAACATAATATATAAAATGTTCAGATTCGATAATTTTCAGATAATTTCCAAGAACTGTCATATAAAAAATCATTGAGAAAATCGAAAAGGGTCAATGTTTTTGATTCACCGAGTTGGCGACGTGAGAATCCCCATATATAGTGTAGTTTATGATTTCTAATTTCAACCTTAGAAATACTAAGTAGTATTCTTTAGGAGCGTTGCATAATGGCATGCAGAGTAAGTAAAATGCAATATCAATAGTGATTCTCATAATATATGAGGCGATGGCTTAATTCCAGCTAGCTGCTCGAAAGTTGAATTCAAATTGAATCATTGGTTTTGCTATAAATAATATATGGATAAATCATTTCAGATGTTATTAAGAATAATAGAACTTCAACGTATATCACAAGAATTACCTTGAAAATTTCACGGGTTATGTTACCCTGCAATGGAATCAAGGGTTCATCACCAATCTTTTACATATTATATTGTCGCGCTGAAACCCAAATTTTCCAGTTTACCCTCAAGAAGAGTTAGGTGTATCCCTTGGGGTTGCAGGGGACAATCCCCGCAATGTTGATAGTTCACCCTCACATTTATCATCAGTTGAATTTTGGGGATGTGAATTATCCTCATCGTTGAAGGTGTACCTTCAACGTCGAGGGTTCACCTTCATGTCTTGGGGATTGAACCCTGAATTGGAAGGAATTAACCTTTATCGTTAAGGGTTTACCTTTGTCACGAGCGCCGCATATTTACCCAAAACTGTAATATATTACCGATCATAACAATTATCATTTTTCATTATTTTTATCATTAGAGACAGGGCAGTATAGTTTTAGTTAGTCCATACAAAATATTCTATTATAACCAGTTCGTGAAATAGCCAAGCGCAACGGCGTGGTTGGACAGCCAGCAACGTCAGCGTCTTCGCGCCCGCCAGATCCCGGGTGTAATCAACACCGGGATGAGGCGAGCGCGAAATCACGCGCTTCGAGGATGACCGTTGCGAGGCGAGCCTTTGTTCGAAATTGCAAAGTCAGTGAAAAACTCGCTCGCCGCCCGACGTTCCAAGGGGTGTCGGACGAGCGAGCGAAGACAGTCCCGTTAGAGACAGGATCAAACCAACATCAACGGAAACAGGCTCCTACAGAGCAGTCGAGAATAGAGTTATAAGTCTTGAGTCTCCGACGATTAGAGAGAGAGCATTCCTTTAAATCTACACGCGGTCGTCCAAGCATCTCGCGTCGCGACATCAGTCTGTGAAGTTGGAATTAAGCGCAATACTAAAAGCCACGAACTTAATCAAGCAGTGTAGCACGTAAGTGAGTGAGTGAAGGTGTAAACTTCGGCACCATCGAGGTCGAAGCAGTAAGCCGCGAGAGAGAGTGTGAAAGAGCGAGAACGTGAGTAGCATAAGAACGTAGTGTAAGCTTCCTTGTCTATAACCTTGCTGCTTTCAGTTGTTTCATTAAACATTTCTACTTGCTTCCTTCAAAATATTGGTACAATATAATTGAAATCCTTCAAACCATTTCCCACGGAACGCCCTGTAGAGGACGTTCGCCTCCTAATCCACGTAAAAATTAGATATACACCTCGGTAAGAACAAAGAGGGTGGAGTCGTCGCGTGCGAGACCGCTCCGCACGTGACAGACTAAACTGGTGACAGAAGTGGGATTAGGAGGTGATTTTCCTTGGGAATTGGAATCAAGGATTCAATTTTTGTGAAATTTCAAAACCACAAAATTTTTCGAATTTTTCTTATCTTTAACAAAAGAGGGAGTCGTACTATACGTAATAGAATCGCTTATCCTTTCGATATCCTTCCCTACCCCCGGACTTATCAACATGCCAAATCACGCTCAGGCCAGAGACGCCGCCGATATGACGGCCGACCTCGTCGCAAGTGTTTCCACTATGGTGGAAAATTTGACTATTCAAAACAATTTCGCGAATATTCCCGAATTTAACGGGAAGAACATGCCGTTACGGGATTTTTTGCGAGACATCCAAAACGCGTCCATGTTCGTTCCAGCCGCGGCAGAACCGCAGTACCTCGTCGCAATAATATCGCGATTACGCGGGAACGCGCGAAACTGTATCTACGGCGAGAAGATTGAGAGCATGGCCGGGTTGGTGAAACTGTTGAGAAACTGACGCGCCCGCGGACATACTTACGATTACTATGCAGAGGCGCTGTCGACGGTCCGGATGAAACGCGATTAAACCGTCGGGCAATTTTACGACAAGTCCGAATTTTGCTATGCGGCGGAACAAGCGCGTACAGGTCATATTTTGGCGTCGATCCGCCAGAATTGAACCGGGACCCGCTACATCGAATCGCGCTAGGTTCATTCATAAAAGGGTTGCCTACCCATATCGGAGCCGCGGTAGATTTGCGAGAACCGGAAAGTCTCGAAGTAGCCTTCCAAATCGCCGATAGGCTAGCGCTTCGAAGCAGTCAATGGAAAGGAATTGAGTCGAACCAGGAGGAAATGGCGCGTGTTCTTTACGCTCGCTATAACTCCCGAACTCCGTCGCCGACGGCTCGTGAAGGTAGACCGATGTCTACTTATCGAAGCCAGTCACCACAACCGGCTACCGGATTTTTTTCTAAACCCGCGCAAACGTCTGATAACCGCGAGACTGCTACGGGAGGGTCATATACTAGTCCGTTAACACCTTGCGGATATACACATTGCTGCAAACAAACCAGGTGTTGCCCGTGCTGCCCGTTAATGCAACGGTCATCTCAGGGACGTTCCCCGCAAAGGGAGCCTTTCAACTGCCCTGGGGCTCGCCAAGCAAATTCCCCTGCGGGCCCGAGCGGAGTGAGCGAATCGAGTCGACCCCGAAAACACCAACAGTCAGTGAGGTTCCTGGAGAACGATGTCTCGTTTTCTGGACCCCCACCGACCAGGAGAGCCCAGTAGTCGAACTAAGTGCTCCCGAACTTCGTAACAAGAAGGGAAAATTCTTTCTTGACACGGGTTCATCAGCCAGCTTAATTGAACTAAATGCCCTCGATCCAGACTTAATTGTAAACACTGACGATAAAATATGGGTAACAGGATGAGAGGAATCGGATATTCCGACACTCGGCTCAGTTGTCCTCCACATCTCTGAAAAACCAGCTAAGTTTTATGTGTAACGAAACCTGCCGCTGAGAAGCGACGCGCTAATCGGTAAACCTTATTTTTTCGCGGAAAAAGCCGAAATTTCGTTTCACCATGATACTTAAGTTACCTCGAGCGATCCCATCCGACCTAAGCCTTTCATAGGTCTACCTCCTTCCGACGCAGAACCCACAAAGCGCGTGTTAGCGGCGAAAATCGCTTCGGAGAAACGAAATTATAAACTGCGCGCGCGTACGAGTGAGCAAATAAGCATCCCTTTGAAGAACGCGAATCTAAAGGAGGGATACTTACCGCGAATCGAAACTCAACCGGGTGTGTTTATCGGAGAATGTATCGTTGCTCCTACGGGAGGATCGTGCTACGTCTTAGCAATAAACACGCTATTCGACGACATCGAATTAAAAATCGAGCCTCAGAAACACGAAGATTTCGAGCACTATCGGGAGAACGGCTATTGGAGCGGCGAAAGCTCCGACGGTAGCGGTGTAGAAACTACTCCGCCGACGGATCGAGTAGAAGCCATAGTTAAATCATTGCGGTTAGATAGGCTCAACGAGGTAGAGCGCGCACATGTTATAAGTCTTATCGAGGAATACCCTCACACGTATAAGCTACCAGGCGATAGATTGCGATGCACGGATCAAGTTCGCCATCGGATCCCGACGGTGGACGAGCTCCCGGTAAACGCAAAACAATACAGATTTCCTGTAGTATATCGGTAGGAACTGGAGCGGCAAGTTGAGAAAAAGCTAAGCGAGGGAATAATTGTTCATTTACGCTCCCCGTATAACTCGCCGGTCTGGATAGTTCCCAAAAAACCCGACTCCCAAGGGTATCCACGGATGCGCATGGTCATCGATTTCCGCAAATTGAACGAGAAGACGATTTCCGACGCGTACCCCCTCCCGAATATGATAGAAATACTCGAACAGCTGGGAAAAGCTACGTACATTTCGACATTCGATCTAGCGAGCGGCTTCCAGCAGATCCCGATGGATCGGAGAGACGGTCCAAAGACTGCGTTTTCCACAATAAACGGGCACTATGAGCACGCTCGCATGCCCGAAGGTCTCAAAAACGCGCCTGCGACCTTTCAGCGCCTGATGGATCGGGTGCTGATTGGGTTGCAAGGGACAGAACTGTTCGTGTATCTCGACGATATCGTAGTATTTGCGGAAACTCTCGAAGAGCATAAGACTAAAATCCGGCGCCTCATGCAACGTCTCGAGGAAGCTAATCTCGTCCTCGAACCGGATAAATGTAAGTTCTTGCGTAGCGAAGTCGCATATCTCGGGCATATCGTTAGCCGCGACGGGTTGCGAATGGACCCGAAGAAGATAGAGGCAGTGCGTGAATTCTCGCACCCAAGGACGCAGAAAAACGTGCGGCAATTTCTGGGACACGCCGGTTATTACCGTCGGTTTATTCCGGATTTCGCTGCCATATACAAGCCCTTATCAGACTTACTCAAAAAGGGAAAATCATTCGTATGGGAGCGAGGGCAGAAACACAGCTTTCGCAGGCTTCGCAAGGCCCTCTGTCAAGGACCGATCTTACAATACCCTGATCTATCTAAGCAATTCATTTTGACGACCGACGCCTCGGAATTTGCACTCGGTGCAGTACTGTCGCAAATTCATGATGGCCACGATCTACCGGTCGCGTACCACTCTAGAATCTTCACTAACGCCAAAAGGAACTACGGAACTACGGAACAAGAGTGTCTGGCCATAATCGATTCAATTGAACATTTTTCCACGTATCTGTATGGAAGAAAATTTAAGCTCGTAAGCGACCACGAGCCTCTCAAATGGATGCGTTCTACGCTCGATCCAGGCAAGAGGCTCAACAGATGGAAAATGAGGTTGTGTAAATACGATTACGAATTTTAACACAAGCCAGGGCGTGAAAATCTAAATGCCGATGCACTCTCCCGTAATCCCGTAGACCAAGAGAAATTCTCGTCTACGCGTGATACGGAAGTAGAGACGAATGTCCCTCAGAAGGCTTAGATCTTGCCTTTATCTTCGAAACCTTCCGGTAACAGAAAAGACAAGACACCTGAGACATCAGCTGGCCCGTCCAAGGCCGACGCATCAGTCATAGCGGCGCGCACACGTTCGCGCCTACGCAGCGTGCCCACGGCCCCCACAGTACACGAAATAAGAGAGGGGAGCTTGGAGAGCTCAGGCCCGGTGGCGACACGAACGCGCGGGAAGGTCGTTACAAGACCCGCGAGGCGCTTACCTCCCGCCGATGCGAAACCCTCCGGATCTGAACCCGAGAGCTCAGGGCCACCCATACAGCGCTTACACCGCAGTGTGTTGCCCTCACGGTTACTTCCTCCGAAAAGACCGAAGTCTCCACCCCCCGTAGAGGTCAAGCCCCTCGGAGGTCCCCAAGAGCCGGTGTTTTCATCGGAATCCGCAAGCGCGACGGCCGATCAGAGGCCTGCCACTATCACGGTCCCGCTTACCGCACCCAGCAACGATTCAGATGGAAGCACGGAGGAATCGGAAGCAGATAATACAAAGACGGTAACGGCAACTCTTGAAGATCCAATTAACAGATTCAACGAATCATCAAGGCGTTTGGAAGAGCGGCATCACACCAATTCCTCCCGTGACCCCAAAAAAGGGCCTGATAAAGCAGATTTTGACTGGCCTGATCATCTGTCGGAGGGGAATGAGGTAGAAAAGGAGGCCCAGATGATTCTCCAAGAACAAGACCCTTTCGATGACATCGCCGGGAATGCCGAGCTTACCAGCCGCTTGAAAGCATTAGAAGATAGGTTCAAGTCACCATCGGACCAGGAATTAGTACGGCGGCTGAGTGCGAGGGAGAAGATATCATCACGCACGGAAGAAGAAGGAACGGAGGCGGACGACAAAAACGATGAGCAACCAGCTGAGAGAGAGAGCATGCCGCGAGAAAATGCGAGAGTGAGACCCGAGACAAGTATGGCCGCGGGACTCGAGCGCGAACCCGACACCTCGCAGCCCGCTCGGACCTCTCTACTGCCCGCTCCCCGCCTCAGGGTGAGATGGTCATTGCCCAGCAACGATGCGGCCCCGGCTGCAAAGTCTACACCATACCGAGCACGTGCGCTACCACGTGCTACACCTTCCGAAAAGTCCACTGGTAATAAAAGCAAATTCATAACTTTCTCTGATGACCCCATCATAATAGGATCGAAAGACACGAATTCGTCCCCGATCACGTCGTCCTCACTGGACTCGTCCAGTGAAGAGGAACCTGACCAAAGAAAACCTATAGCAAAAACAAGTACGGTAATTAGCTCGCGAGAATGTCTAACGTACAAACCAGATAATTTAGTCCATTTCATCTCTGCGGATGGAGAACTATCAACCTCAGTGGGAAACCTACTCGCTGACCTAGGCAGGCTAGATGGACAAGCAATTAAAGCCCGGAACTTATCGATCGGACAAATAGCTGTGACTCCGTATGGGTCCAATACAATTTATAGTATTGTTATTAAAAAACGGTACTACGACGAAACAAACACCGAGCACATATACAAGGGACTCGAGAATCTTAAATTCGCCCTTCAACAAGCGGCCGTGAAGTCGGTTCGTATTTCACGCTCGGGCGACTATACGGACGAACTACCGCGCACAAAACTGCTCGATTGGTTAAACAAGATAGTCGGTAAAACAAACATAGTCACAACGATATGCTACGGTATCATTCGACGACCACCGGATGAATAACACCCGCAAATAATTGAGGAATTTCATGCGAGTCTTGTCGGAGGCCATCGAGGGGTAACTAAGACCTATCTTAAAATCCGTGAACGTTTTTATTGGCCTTCGCTGAGAAATGAAGTGCAAAATTATATTCGTCGCTGCAAGGGCTGTCAGGAACGTAAATTGGTTCGAGCGAAGACGCGCGAGCCGATGCTCATTACTGATACGCAGGCTGACGTTTTTGATAAGGTGTCACTCGATACGGTGGGTCCGTTGCCGACAACACCACATGGCAATAAACACATACTAACCATGCAAGACCACCTATCGAAATATTTTTTAGCAGAACCGATACCCGATTTAAAAGCGACTACGATCGCCGAAGCTATGGCGAGGCGATTAATTGCGCGATTTGGAGCTCCCCGTGCGATCCTTACTGATCGCGGAGCAGCCTTTACCGGAAATTTACTACGCGAAATATCCAAAATCTTTCACATAAATCAAATAACGACTTCCGGCTATCGACCACAGACGAACGGAGCGCTCGAACGAAGTCACATACTGTTAGCGGAATACATAAAGCAGTATGCAGGTACGTACGACGATTGGGACCGTTTGTTGCCTTACGCGGAATTATCGTATAACACTAGCGTGCACGAGGCGACAAATTTCACCCCTTACGAAAGCGTGTACGGGAGGCTGCCTCGGCGACCGAGTCAGTTCCCCGTGGACGAAAAACTATCCATGTATAATTCGTATATTATCGAGCTAATAAAACGCCACTCCGAAATACGCGAAATGGCCGGTGAAAATCAAAATCGCGCGAAGGAAACAACCAAAAAATACTACGACAAGAAAGTCCGTCCTTTCCCAGGTAAAGTGAGCGACCTTGCCTATGTCCTTAAGGAACCTCGTAAGGGTAAGTTCGACTCCCAATATCATGGCCCATATAAAATTGTCCAAATAACTGACCATAGTAATATAATACTGGAGGCAGAAAATGGGAAAAGGATAAGGAAGCATGCCGACAAGGTAAAACTGGCAGTGGTATAAGCCCCTACCTAGATTGCTGAAATTGTATCATGAAAAAAAAAAAAAAAAAATATCGGCATGTGCAGCGGAGCTACGCAGTAATTGCCGTAAGCGAAGCAAACATGTGTATGAGGGTGCGCAAGTATGAGTGTGAGAGAACAAGAGTGCGGGAGTGAGAAAGCGAGACGCGTGAACAACCAGTGTAGGAGTACGAGCCACCGTCCACCAATTCGACGATGTTCAGCGTGTGGGTGATTCTAGCTTCGACGGCCCTGGCCGCCGCAGAGCTTTGCAGCAACAACACGTATCACATAACACCATGGAAGATCGGCCACCAGTACGAGTACCAGCGCCAGTACGAGAGCTACCACCGGCAAGAGCAACAGCACCCGAACCAGCACCGGCTGAGGCGGCGGTTTCGACTGTTTCGCCGAAGCTGGTGGTGACAGCGGTACCTCCGACGGCGAAGGCGACGACGGCAGTGATGACCAAGGCGGTGGAAAAGCTGAGGCGCGGCATCTGCCCAACCTGCGGAAAGAGCGGAGGAAACCGGCATTGGGAGGAATGCTACTTAGAGCGTTTCCTCTCGCGCCGGAGGTCGGCAAGCTCGACCTGCACACTCTGCGGCGAGAGTGTCGGGAACAGGCCGGGCCTACACGCGGGCCACCGCGTGAAAGCTTTCGGCCGCCTCCTTGACGAGAAGAAAGCCTCCGCCGCGAAAGCAGCTCCGAAGGCCACCCGAGAGGAAAGATCAACGCCAAAGATCAACGCGTCAGTGCAGGCGACGACGTCACGGCGCCATACCCCTGCAACCAAGGAAAAGGCAATACAAACCGGGCGGGATACCAAGGAAAATGGAATCTAAACCGACCACCTGGTCATCTTGGGGGGAGAAGAGGCTCCCTTCTTGATAGACTACAGGAGGTTGACCAGGGCGATGATTCCCGCCGTCCGTACGCGGATCCTGGGTCGCTGGATCGCCCTGGAAAGGGAGATAGAGCAACTCCTGGGACCCGCAGAGGAAGAAGAACCGGCAGAGGGGAATCTCATCCAGTGGGCGGAACCACAAGGTGAGATTCCACCCGCAACGCCAGGATCTCCGGCGAACCTCGCGGACGTCCTGGAGGACGAACCGGAGGTCGTCGAGGACCTCATCCAGTGGGAGACTCCACCCGCAACCCTCCAGGCCGAGCCGGCACAGACGGAAGGAGACAATAACACCAAGGCCGTCTGAGGAGACCTGAGGACCAAGCTCACGAGGGCGACGCGGCTGGCGGGACGCAAGGACGACCGAGCGACGAGCCAGCATTGTGGTGACAAGTGAGTGACAAAGCCAAAACCAAAAAGTGTTGTGTGTGTGTGTGCGCGGGTCATGAAAGAGCGTATGTGCAACACACAAACAATTTAAATACCAAATGTATGAAATATGCGGTCAGCGGTGAGCCAACCCTCCAGTGTCCGTGTCACCGTCGGCCCGGCGCACCAAGTCGATGGGGGCATCGACACCTAAGGGGGGAGGGATGTCACGAGCGCCGCATATTTACCCAAAACTGTAATATATTACCGATCATAACAATTATCATTTTACATTATTATTATCTTTAGAGACAGGGAAGCATAGTTTTAGTTCGTCCATACAAAATATTCTATTATAACCAGTTCGTGAAATAGCCAAGCGCAACGGCGTAGTTGGACAGCCAGCAACGTCAGCGTCTTCGCGCCCGCCAGATCCCGGGTGTAATCAACACCGGGATGAGGCGAGCGCGAAATCACGCGCTTCGAGGATGACCGTTGCGAGGCGAGCCTTTGTTCGAAATTGCAAAGTCAGCGAAAAACTCGCTCGCTGCCCGACGTTCCAAGGGGTGTCGAACGAGCGAGCGAAGACAGTCCCGTTAGAGACAGGATCAAACCAACATCAACGGAAACAGGCTCCTTCAGAGCAGTCGAGAATAGAGTTATAAGTCTTGGGTCTCCGACGATTAGAGAGAGAGCATTCCTTTAAATCTACACGCGGTCGTCCAAGCATCTCGCGTCGCGACATCAGTCTGTGAAGTTAGAATTAAGCGCAATACTAAAAGCCACGAATTTAATCAAGCAGTGTAGCACGTAAGTGAGTGAGTGAAGGTGTAAACTTCGGCACCATCGAGGCCGAAGCAGTAAGCCGCGAGAGACAGTGCGAAAGAGCGAGAACGTGAGTAACATAAGAACGTAGTGTAAGCTTCCTTGTCTATAACCTTGCTGCTTTTAGTTGTTTCATTAAACATATCTACTTGCTTCCTTCAAAATATTGGTACAATATAATTGAAATCCTTCAAACCATTTCCCACGGAACGCCCTGTAGAGGACATTCGCCTCCTAATCCACGTAAAAATTAAATGTACACCTCGGTAAGAACAAAGAGGGTGAAGTCGTCGCGTGCGAGACCGCTCCGCACGTGACACCTTCAACGTTGAAGGTGTACCTTCAACGTTGAGGCTTCACGTTTAACGTCGAGGGTTCACCTTCAACTCTTGGGGATGAACCTTCCATTAATGATGGTTTACCTTCAATTTTTGGGGGTAAACCCTTAAATTTAGGGGTTTGTCCTCAACTTTCAGGGTAAACCCTTAAATTTTGAGGCTTATCCCCAAAAATTGAGGGTTTTTTCCATGAGGGGATAACTAGCTTACCAGTCAATTCTGATAGTTTTAGTGTTTCAAGTAGGTACAATTTAGATAGGTAATCTAAAACTATAGTCGGGTCCCACGTTCTGTTGTATCTAGGTTTCGACGGACGGCGTTCGTAGACTCCTCTGAAGAATCTGTTCAGGATTATAGTTGATGAAAAATTTTCTTTCGCTATCAGAGATATTACTGCTCTCATGGAGTTCAAGGAACCGTAAGATGCTCCTGTCTGGAATTTGTCCGAAATAAATTCCAACAAATCTGTTTCCTTAAAATTATAAGGATCGATCCTCTTTGTTTTACAATATTGCCACCAGGACTTTATTGAGCCTAAGTATCGCCTTACAGTTGCTTCCGATAAGGAAGCCATCAATGTTTCTCCTGCAGGAATCGAGATTTTCCTCTTTGTGAATGCTGACCTGATAGCTTGCCGACAATCAATGATAGTTTGTTGGCCAGAGGATGTTGGATTGATCTGCAAGGTAATAATAATAAGTACCTGGACGGTTGTAATATCAATGGTTCTTCCGAAAGGAGGGAGTATAACCTGGGGAACCAAGGCTGTGAGGTCCAAAACGGAGCTACCACAATACCACAGGCTTTATCAGTTATTATTTTTTGCAGAATTCTTGGTATAACAGAGAACGGAGGGAACGCGTAGAAACGATATGTAGACCAGTTTAATGTAAACGCGTCAACGAAAGATTCTTCAGGATCTTTGAACCATGAGCAAAAAACCTTGCATTTAGTTAGTTATAACCCTAGAAGCGAAAAGGTCTATCTCTGACAATCCAAAACAATCATTAATTTGTTCAAAGGCTGTCTCTGCGAGTGCCCATTTAGTGTCGATGTTACTGAGCTTTGATTCCCTGTCCGCCTCGATGTTCTCCTTCGAACACATTCGAGGATTCCGCAGTTCGCACCATTGCCAGATCTATTTTGCAAGATTATTCAAACGTAGATACTGAATTTCACCCATACGATTCACTTAGGAGAATGCCGTCGTATTGTCTACCCTCAGGAGAACGTCGCAGCTATCTAAGTCAGGAACAAATGTTTTTAAAGCTAAAAAGATAGCAAGCAACTCCAGATAATTGATATGACACGCTTTCTCCTCAGCTGACCACAGTCCATGAGACCCTTCTCCGTTACAGAAAGCGCCCCACCCCGACTGCGATGCATCCGAGTAGATCATTCTCACGAATATATGTGCATTGCAAGGGGTAAGAAAACGACACAATATGTGATTTCTATCACGTGAAATCCTCTTGTAGGATCTGAGGCTAGCTCATATGAGCCTCATAACTGTTGTCATTAACTAATAATGCTAGAAATTTGTGTCTTTCGAAAAGCTTAGTGTACAGCCAACTATATTTGATAGCTGGGCAGGCCGCTATCAGATTACCTATAAATTGGACGAAACTCCTTATCTTGCAAGATTTTGCGTTGCTTAGTTCCTCAATCATGTTCCGAATCTTATGTCTTTTGGACTCTGGTAACTCTAGGGTCATATTTCTGGAGTCCAGGATGAACCCCAAAAACTGACATCTGTCGCTGGGAGACAGCTTACTTTTCTTTTCGTTAACAATAAATCCAAGTGCTTGCAAAAGGCTTATTGTATAAAGCACATTTGACTTGCCGTCCAGATAGATAACCGATAGATAACCTTTTGTACGCATTGAATTTACTACTGGTTTTAGAACTTTAGTAAATACGCAAGGTGCTGTGGACAAGCCGAATGGTAGGTAAACAAATTCATATAAGTGATTTCCAAACTGGAATCTAAGGTATTTACGGCTTTTTCCATGCATAGGAATTAAAAAATACGCATCCTTCAGGTCTATATGAGCCATATATAGTCCCTCTGTGATCAATTTTGACGCCATTTTAACAGCTCCTAACTTGAAGTGTTCTGTTGTAATAAACTCATTCAACCTCTTCAGGTTTAAAACGAATCTCTTACCGCCATCTGACTTGTCCACTAGAAAATATGATGAAACAAATTGTCCTTCTTCGTAACTGCAGCGGGCTATAGCGCCTATATCTATCAAACTTTTGATAGCAGTCTGATAAACCTGCAGGTCCTGGAGCGAGCCAAATTTTGCATTCGGAGGTTTACGACCCTGGTGTACAGGTTCGATAAAGTTAATTTTGTATCCCTTGATACAGTTTAAAACAAATGTACTATTGGTAACCAATTTCCATTTGTCGAGAAAGTATTTCAACCTTCCCATCCTCTTATTTACCTCTAAGCTTTCAGTTAGTGTTCCTTCCTGTGGAAGGATGTTTGTCCTGACTTCGTGAGGTCGAGGGTTTGTCGCCTAATTTTGCTTTCGTCGATGTATTGTTCCTGGAGAATTTGATGGTCGAGGATTGTCCGTTCCCCAGACCCTTCTGTCCCAGGTATCGTGGGGTGAGGGTCTCCAGTTTAACTGATTGGATGGTTTCAGCGGAACTTTCTTGAAAGCAGTCTTCGGTTTTAAATCTGCTGCTATTTTCTCGATGGACTTTGTCTATTTGATTTTATCAGCTAAATTTAATCCAACAGAAAGTTATCTGGTTTATTTTTTTCTAAAATTTCTCTGTTTTTCTCCATTCCAGGCAGAATGAAAGATTTTCTTGATAAAGCCTCCTAGTGATGTGATTCAGCCAATAATTTACCAGCGTCACACAGGTATTCTAACAGCTGATTTTTCTCGAAACCTTCTTCGCCGTTCTCATCCAGAATCAGAGAGATAGCCAAGCCCAGGGCTGGTATCGCTGAGCCCGTAAGGCTCTGTGTTTTAGCAGCAAACTCATCCCGCTTTAAGGATGCGTCGTTCATTGTAGCCGCAACCTCGGGGTTCAAAGTTTGCGCCTCTAAGAGGCAATTGCCAGCTTGAGGATATGTTTGCAGCAGATCTTCCTTGATCAATTTTTTCAATCCTTCTGAAATCCAGTTGGACCATCTCGCTGCTAATTCTGGGTGTAAAACCCTCACGTTTGAGTCGTCGACTCGTGGATCCTGTCCAAGAATTCTCAATGTATCCTCATTAATGCCTGGCCCAGGGTGTGACAAAGCAGGCTGCGAGCTGCTCGTCTGCAGGGGACGAGGGGTTCGTAACCTCCTGAGCATCGACTTGGTTAGGCCCCCCCCTGCTTGTCGATGGTGCTAACTTCTGGCCCGTTTCAGCTGGCTGGTTGCAGGGGACAGTCGATAAGTCCCCCGGCCTCTTCATCGACTGAGGTGGTTCACTGATTCGGATTGTTTGGTTGGGCTTACCCCTGGTTGTCGATGGCGCCACTTGCAAACCCTTGCAGGACACTGCTGAAGGGTCCCCCGGCCCTTTTATTGACTGAGGTTATTCGCTGGTCACACTACTCGTCGAGTCTAGGACAAGCGAAAAACTTGGTTATGTCTTACCGCTTGTGTAAGCGCTAAACCAGTTCAATGAACGATATGTCCCACCGCTCGTGTGGGGGCATCGCCAATAAGACCCTTATCAGCAGCTAGCTGCCGCACATACTAACTTGTGTTTGACGGTAGACTGTTATGACGCGGCGCGGCGACTCATGCTGTGTCCTTTGTATCAGTGCGGGCTTTTCTTCCAAATTCTTCGTCAAGAAACTCTCCAAAGCGTTCAGTTTCTTCCACATTCTTTCCCGGTCTTCTTTTTCTCTTTTCCGTTTGTGTTTTCCCATTTCTAGCACTCCGAAATTCTTTTCAACAAGACGTAGTCTCTGAACGTGCGATGACGTCGAGCACAAAAAACGTTATGAAGCATAGACGTAAGCAGGGGCGACGACTTGCGATATTTCAGGGTGCGGAGTTCCTCGGATAAGGGGGGGGGGGGGAGATACATAAAACTCACAATATTTTTGTCCAAGGTTTTATTGAGCACTTTTCCCGAAGTGGCATAGCCGAGTATTATTCTTATTTATGAACGTATTCACACGTCTGCTTAAATCTAAGCTTGCGGCTACGTCCTGATGAACGTGTAAAATAGCGATGCTATTTAGGCGTGACTGTACCATTGTCAGTAGTACGGCAAGGGGGGTTCTGAGTACAAACACCTTCTTTACCGACCGAGCCGCTCCCCGCAGCCCACAAGCCGCTCCGCGCAGCTCAGACTCAAACCCTTTTCCGCAATGACGTCACAGTCTGCCGTACCGAAGGTCAATTACCGACACTTCGAGGGTCAAAATCGTGCTGTTTTACCAACAATCTTACCGACAGTTGTATCGATCAAGGGTCAAAATCGTGCTGTTTTACCAACAATCTTACTGACCGAAGGTCTGTAGTGTTCGCCTGTCCCACGATAGGACTGCTGATGTGTAACATGAACCACTCCGAATTCCTTTCCCACGGTAGGACTGCTGACGTGTAACGTCAACCACCTCACATTCCTTTCCCACCTTATCAACCACCTCACATTCCTTTCCCACGTTATCAACCACGTGACATTCCAAAATTAATGGTTCCGAGAATTGTTTGTCTCAACGTCGCACCGAAATCCTTTGACCGCATGCCGCTCGCCGTCGAAACTTGTCGAACGCATTGTTTTGTCTAACCACCTTATCAACCACGTGACATTCCAAAATTAATGGTTCCGAGAATTTGCTGATGTGTAACATGAACCACCCCACATTCCTTTCCCACGATAGGACTGCTGATGTGTAACATCAACCACCTCACATTCCTTTCCCACCTTATCAACCACCTCACATTCCTTTCCCACCTTATCAGCCCCGTGACATTCCTAAATTAATAGTTCCGAGAATTGTTTGTCCCAACGTCGCACCGGAATCCTTTGACCGCGTGCCGCTCACCGTCAAGTCGAAACTTGTCAGGTGCGCGCGCATACGTATTTGATATCAGTCCCGTGACATTCCTTACCCTCCATCAAATTATGTGGTGGGGGAACGTTATAAAAGCGAAAAGTGAAAAGTTCGTCGTCAGTCTGAAGCTGTTCTTCTTGCAAATGAGAAGTGCTCTGGAACAACGTGAGTTGAAGAAACGATTAGAACTGCTCCTCAAGAATATCAGAGAAGTAAAACATCTCCTGAAAATCAGATCCGACCTCAATCGACTTACAAGAGATTTCGAGCACCTACAACTGGACCGTAACGACAATGGACTTCTCAAAACTAAACGAAATCGCGCGGCTGGAGACGTTTCTGCCGTTGAAAAAAGTTTCGGATCTTGAAACCTACTTCGAATACAGAGTCAGCGGTGTTCGTCGAGTCAAAACGAAATTTGGAGACAAAATCGTTCTGGACTTAGATGACGCTTTTACGATTTTTCTGCCCAACCGACTGAACAAAGCCCTCCACGAAAACGAAGATTTGTACCAGAAGGTGACAGCAGCCAGTAAGGAGATACGGTTGCATATACGCTATCTTGGCGGACCCTACAGTCAACTCGAATTTGTATACGTATAATATTCAAACAATGTTCTGTGTAAGTCTTACGTTTAATAAACAAAAAAGATTGAAATTATGAATATTTTTTCATTTATCCATCCTGTATACCTTTAATCCTACGTACGTTTTGTATCTAGAATTAAGTCTCAAAATCTAAGAAAATGTCCGAACACCACTAAGCAAAGACGGAGGGTTTCGAGCTGCAACTCTACGATGAGTATTTGGACGGGTTCAGACCGGAGTGCAAGGTCGGCCGATAGCCGCGGTCAGAGCCTGCGGTGTTGGGTTACTATCGCTCTTGGAATGCAAAACTCGGTTTGAGTACAGCTCGGTCAAGGATGGAGAGCAAGGTCGAATCTTACATAAGCTTCTGAAAAAAATTCTCTCTTAAGAGCTAAGGTGAAGGTATAAAATTATTTCATGAATATTCTTTAAAAGTTTTATTGAGTACAATTTTTAGAGTACGGTTGACAATTACTTCACAAAAAAAAATAGTACAATAATTCTATTCAACAGTGTCATGACCAGGGTGATATATTCGCCAGGAATGCGGGACCGTTCTTGTAGACGCTTCTGCGCAGTAACACAAATCGTACAGCCTCGCCATCCGGACAGTACGATGATTTTGTAGCCAATTCTGGAGTATGCAAACGTTTCGTGCTGCACAGATTGCGTTGGGTATTGTGTGAAGGTCGCATCTCAGAGCTGAAGTTTTTTGCAGGGTTTCAAGCGACGGGCAGTCAAAGTCCAACATATCGATGATTTCAACTTTCGGAACGATTTTGAGCAACCAATCTCGTTTTTCTTCTCCTTTTACGTACACGGTTTGAGCTTTGCACAGCCTGTCTTGAATGGTCAGCTCAACTTCCTCAAAAGGTACGGTTCCACAGCTCCAACGTAAGCCGTGAAAATCGCGTTCTAACCAAGAATTTTGGCTTTTATATTTGACGTCCAGTAAATTCCATTTGTAAGGTGGTTTGAAGAAAAACACTGAAGGAGATGCTTCCGAGTAGATTGAAATTACAGCCAATTCTTTTAACGTGAAGGTGTTGTTGAGAGGTCTACGAAAGCCTTGTATGTCAACGATGAGCTCCATCTTTGAACTGTGCGAGATGGTGGAAACGGGTCAGCTTTTATACCAACTTTTTCACCCCACCACTGAGCGGGTTGTATTCGACAATACGATCGTGAACGATCAAGCAGTACGCCGATGTTTCAGCGGGAAAGTTGGCTTTAGCTTCAAATTCAAGACGGATGTCGACGGGTCCGTACTTCAAAGATTCGTTTTGTTTCGAACAGTCGATAACGAACAAGGGGACGTCTCGAAGGAATTCACTCTTTGTCAGCAACGGCTCGGGGTTCTTGTCGTAGTAGGTAGCTTGGAAGTTTGCGTACATCTCGTACAGGAGCGCGTAGAGATTACGACTCATGTTGAGGTTCAGGTTACCGTACGGATAAGATTGAGAGTTTAAGAATAGCTTGACGTCCGTGATATTGCAATGATCGAAATGACTTGCGTTCTTGCCGGTCTTGTTCTTTCTACTTGTTTGGAAACTCAAAATGACGTACCGAGGTTTTTCAAGCTGAGTGGAAGTTTTCACAGTCCAAACGTGTTTCGATATCGTGGGAAGTAAGGGATATTCGTACAATTCCCAACTGCGGAAGCTCATCGAAACAGGCGGATCTCTCTGAATGAAATTTAGTAGGTCAACTTTTTTCTGATCCGCGAGTTTCAAATACGGTATTAGCCATTCCACTGCGTTGATCGTGATTTTGAATTCCTCCTCCTGAGTCTGCACGATTGCGTTGACGTCAGTTTTTGATCTCGTCAAAATTAACTCATGTTTAGCGTTGACAACGATCTTGCGGTAGTCTTCGGCGAAACCCAATATCATGCTGAGCGGTATCAGTACGTCAAAGTTACCATCGGCATCGGTCAATTTTTTCTTCTCTTCTACATCGAGCCATCCAGCGTTCTCCATCAGCCAAGTCTGACCAGGGTGCAGGGAAGCGTAACCCTTCATGAGACTTGTCAAGCCAACGTTCTTGCTTCTATCAACCTCAACTGCGTTAATTTCGTAGCGAATTTCTTCAAACAGATGACAGATGGCGTTGTTTACGAGCTGTGTGTTCACAGTAGCTGTACCATCAGGTTTGAGGAGTCGTCCGTGGATATGTACCGAACTTTTGCTGGGTAATATGCATAAATCCTGATGCTGAACGGTGATTCGAATTTCATCGCTGTTGTTGAAAGTTGACGAGGCGTAAGGTTTGTGAGCGTGAATCTCGTAATGCGCAACGGATTCGTCAAAGACGACTGGTGTTTGAATGCTCAAATTTCCTCCTCCATGGCACGTAGCAGATGATAAAAAAGCAAAATCGGATTTTTATTTGTCGGAAATTCCTCTTCCAAAAGGTGTCAGTTTCAGACCCAGAGCTATCAGGAACTCCACGTTTCGAGGTGTTAGCGGTTCGGGAATCGAACGACGACTGACTTGATCGGGGCATGTCGACTTACTGATATACCTACTCTTTGACAGTCTGTTATATACGATTCCCATCGTTTATTGCGATTTGATGTGTAGTCTCATAGTTATAACTTCTCCACGAAAATTAACCAGGTCTCCGTCTTGATCCACTAACCGGAGCTGAACGTGATCTATGGTCTTGACGGTGATCGGAAGGTAAATGACGTGCGACGGTACTTCCACGATCTTATATCCTGGTGGGACGGTCGGGAAAAACTCGTGAATAGTGTGTACTTTGTGTCCATTGACGTAGGCGCCCGTTGTAATGCTACACTCGACTCGCAACGCGTTGACCTTGAGTATAG
The DNA here is from genome assembly GCF_021155785.1 of Neodiprion fabricii. Lineage (NCBI taxonomy): Eukaryota > Metazoa > Arthropoda > Insecta > Hymenoptera > Diprionidae > Neodiprion > Neodiprion fabricii. The sequence goes on from NC_060243.1 coordinate 14,729,790, forward strand.
TTACAGGCACGTCCGATTCGTGAGTTTTGTCAACCTCCAGTACACGTGGTGTAAATCCCAAAAGTTGAGCAATGGAATCATTCGGCTCAAAGTTAATCGTGTGGTTGCATGTGATTTCGCTGCGTAATGTATTATTGTTGGGTTTGATGGCGAGCCTGATGTCTGTATTTCTTAGCAATTGCTGGACCATGTTGAGAGTACGGAGTATTTTGCGTTTACCGAGCGTGAGCAAGTGATTTCACCGGAAGAAGCACGGCCCAACTCAATAATCATATTTGACGATGAAGCGTGCGAGAAGCAGGACAATATTAGAGCCTACTTTTGCATCGGTAGACATCACGACGTTGACTGTTTCTATCTCTGTCGGACGTACGCGCGTATTCCCAAACAACCCGTGCGCGACAACGTAAACTTACTCGTGTTATTCAAACAAGACGATATGAACCTGAGACACGTATACAACGACCATGGAAACACCGATATGTCTTACACAGAGTTTAAAGACTTGTGTGCGGCATGCTGGAACAGTGACAAATATGGGTTTCTGGTGATCGACAAAGACAGTGAGCTCAACGAAGGACGATACAGGAGGGGAATCGATTCTTTTGTTAGCCTGGAAAAGGAATAAAATCTAGCGTTTTCGAGCGAGAGACGCAGTAGCGTTGCAGACTCAGTTGCGTCAACATGCAGAGCTCTGAAATTTCCAAGCAAAAAGATGTCCTACATCAGATCGCTCAAGCAAGTGCTGCGATCCGTCGAAAACACAGATTGCTCAAGTCGGGCAGGGAATCTACGACTCAGAAATTGAGTGACGTTTTCAAACCAGTAGTGACTCCGTTGCAAGAACTGGTGAATGTTACAAAAGACACCAAACCTGTCAAACAAGAGGTGGAAGAAATTAAAGAAGAAATAAAGGAGATGAAAAATGAAACGAAAAATGAAACTTTCTCGGAAATGGACGATTCCTTTGCTTCGGCGGGGGATGAAACAGTCGTAGAAACACCGGTCGAGGACGAGTATTTTGCACTGATGAGAGATGCGAAGACAAAAGGCGAATTGGACAACGTGTACGGTGTACGCAACCTCTCAAACGGACCGATGATCGGTGATTCGTTGATATCTTTTGAGAGTGACTACGTTCGTATTGGCGACACGCGTTACCCGAAAACGAAGGGTTTGCTGGAACTTTTGTTCAAAAAGAAGCCCGACGGTTCTTCTGTGAGCGTCGGAGATCGGGAAAATTTTAAAAACATAATCCTCGCAACGAACGCGCATAAGAAGTATTACTCATCCGACGGGGCTGTTCGAAACGATAACAGTTACAAATTTAGAAATGTCATTGCCGAATTGATGGATTATTCTCCGTCACCTCGCCGAAAGGGTAAAGGTCTACTTCCGCAAGCTATGATCACTCGACAAGGTGTTGAAACGGAATACGTCTTCTGGGATGATCCAAACGAGTTGGTGGAGCGTCTTCGTTTACTCCTGGCATCTCAGGCAGCGGAAAATCCGAGTCACAATAACGAAATAATCTCCATTATCGAAGAGCTACGCGAAGCAGGAATCATTTATTAAGCAGCTCCCGTCATTTTTGCATTCATTACCGAGATGAGCGTCGACGTGTTTGGACGTCAGCTGAATAAAAACACGACCGCGAACACTCGCGGTCCTCCGGGTGTCGGGTTTCAAATAACAGCGGACGGGCATTACGATATACGGAACAAGAGACTGTGCAACGTCGCGGATCCCGCAGAGCCGAACAATGCTGTAACTTTAAAAACCTTGAGACGAAAATTCGGCGTGCTGCACAAACGAATCGACAATCTCGATCAAATGATCAAAGCTTTGGAGGTCACCACGGAGAAAGCCTTGGATACCTTCTACACAGACTTTAAAACAGGCAGAGACTTGTCGATTCGAAACGCGGAAATCATTTCCAAATTGGACACCAGACTAATAGCGTTGGAATATGAACGAGGAAAAGCAAGCACTGGTGACGGAACTGCATAAGCCTGCACGCCGGAATTACCCGCGTCGACGTGTAGACGTGCGCGGCATCGACGAGACCTGGCAGACGGATCTTGTTGATATGACGTCGTACGCTGGACAAAACAAAGGCTACAAGTACATGCTCACAGTCATTGATATCTTTTCAAAGTATGCGTGGGCTGTACCGATAAAGAGCAAGTCTGGAGACGATGTTACGAAGGCAATGGAATCTGTGCTTGTCCAAGGACGGGTACCGAAAAATTTACACGTCGACAGAGGAACGGAATTTTACAACTCGAAATTCGAATCGCTTATGACACGCTACGGAATCAAACTTTACTCCACGTACAGTAATTTGAAGGCTTCGATCTGTCCACGTTTCAATCGCACGCTGAAAGGTAAAATGTGGACACGGTTCAGCATGCAAGGAAGCTACAAGTGGCTCGATATCTTATCCGATTTGGTTTCGGCTTACAACAACGTCAAACACCGAACCATAAGAATGAAACCGTCGGATGTCACCGTTGCAAACGAGAGGCTGTTGTTACGTCAGGCGTACGGAGGGCTTCGAGCGATACCTACCGTATCGGCAAAGTTCAAATCCAGCGACAAAGTTCGAATCAGCAAATTCAAAAATGTCTTCGAGAAAGGTTACACTCCCAATTGGACGACTGAAATATTCACGATAAGTCGAGTGGAAAATACTCATCCTGTGACGTACAAGCTCAAAGACTACCGAGATCAACCCATCGCTGGTGGTTTCTACGAACAAGAGCTCCTCAAGGTTAAGCATCCGGATATCTATCTGGTGGAGAAGGTGCTCAAGAAGCGTGGAAGAAAAATATACGTTAAATGGTTAGGTTTTGACAATACACACAACAGTTGGATAAACGAATCGGACATGTAACATTTTAATAAATGAATTTTTTTTTGTAAAAAACATATGTCCCTCTTTGTTTTATATCCGACACACAACAAGTATGCGTCTTTTTAGACAATCGACAGACATGGTACAGTTATAAATTACAAAGCTTAGGCTTGTAGCCCCACGGAAGCGTGTCGGTTGTATTTTGAAACACGATCCGCTTGTCGTCATTCCAGCTCAGTGCTACTTTCTGCTGTTCTACGGTGTACACCTCGTGCTTTCGACTCATGATCAAATGCTGATTTGAGGATAGATTTTCACGTTTCAACGCACAGTCCAAATAATCGTTAAAGGTTATTTTTCTTAACGCTGATCCTCTGACTCCTTTGGCACGTTTAGTGTCTGTCTCATCTCCCATGACTCGGAATGCGTACAGTTTAGCTCGTAACCCTACAAATTCGAGCATGATTTTGCCGTTGTTCTTGTCTTTCATCAAACCGAGAACTTTTTTGTTTGCTCGAGGCATTCCATAAGCGTTGTCAAGCGGATAATCAGACGTGTCAAATTTATGCAAGTCCTCCTTTATATGTTCGTATATATCGGGGACGGTAAAATTGTAAATCAAGCTGTCCGTATCTGTGTACATTAATTTTGCTAGGTTACCGAATTTCTGTTTGATATAATTATAATGAAAATCATGGATATATGTTTTGGCCAGATCCATAATGGAGAAACCTGCGTACAATGGTTTATTCAACTTAACTTTCATCTTATTCATTTCGACGATAACCATCTCTTTGTCGAACACGGTGCAGCTGTGAAAATTAGGCTTGGCTATGGTAGCTCTCGCACCGTACCGTCCATCCCATTTCGTGATCAATCGAACATCTCTGTACTTTCGCACGTTTTCCATAGTTTTGCCAAAAACTGCGTTGTTCATTAGCTTGTAAAAATTTTTCTCAAATTCGTTGTCAGATTTTTTTCGCAAATCGGTATTTAAATCTATGTATTTTTTCAGCCACGGAGTTTGCTTGAATTTGAGAACTCTATGAATTTTGAGTAATTTTAAACCTAATTGTAAACATTGTTTCAGAACGCGGTAGTGAACAACGTAGTTTTTCTTGGAAAATAGCGTGGGCGTCAATTTTGGCTGTTTATTGGTCGAAATCGGAGGTACATAGTGCTCCGGACACAGTGGTAAATCCTTATGAGTTTCATGCAGTTCCTCAGGATATTCCAAATCTACCTCCAGTATGTAACCAAACTCTGCGTCGTCCGAGATGGTAAGAACGTCGCATTGTCCGAAGTCTGATAACCATTCGAAGGAACTGTATGGCAGAGCAAAGCTCATAGCAGCACCGTACAAATTATTAACGTCAAAGTACATGAGATAAGATTCTTCGACCTCAGGATCGAATTCCTCTCCCATGTACCTGTTGTTGGCCTTTGCGTATCTGTTCGAACACTGTGATACACCACCACGAATACCTTTTTCGATAAACATAACCATGTCTATGTCGGTGAGAAGCTCGAGTTCGATGTCTGTACATTTTAACATTGCATCAAACGACAGACCGGGCGCTGTGTAGTAATGTAACGGATCCAGTTTGTACGTCGTCCAACAGCTCTGTCGAAAATTTTGAAAAACGTCGGCCAGTAAAAACACGTCCGTCTGTAAATACAAGTCCGAATACTCTCCCAAAGTTCGGACGTTAAAAGTTTGCCATACGTCGCACGCATGCGCGTAATCGTCGTCTGATATATTCCGGTCGTTCAATTTTGAATAAAACTGTTCTTTGGCTGGTAAATGTTTCTCCTCGAGCTTCTCCCAACTGTCTATGTATTCGTACGGGAAGACACCTTTCCTAGTCAATAACCGAAATTTGTTCAAGCTACTGCAGAATTTACGTGTTATTGTTTTTCGGCAATCGTCCAGATACGATGATAATTTATCGAGACTACTGGGCATGAAACGGTACGAATCTATGAAACGGAACGTTACATCCGTTCCCTTAACGAATTTAGTGAAGGAAATGTACTTTTCTTTGTTGACAGGTAATAGTTTAACAGTACCTTCGAATGACGTACCCAGAGCTTTGATCAGAAAATGCGAATCGTAACCCGAAAGATTGTGGAATATCACTGGGATGGTGTGCGAATTTTGGTAATTTAGATTACAGCTGCGGTGAGCAGCACCACGGTACTTTCCTGTGAAATGACAGTGATCTCGATGTTTCACGTCTGTGAGCGTAAACGGTTTTTCACAAATATGACAGACCGCTGACAAATCAAATTCGTTGATCTGATTGAAATTTAGTGGTTCCATCGGTACAACAGTCTTGTAATATCCCTCTAACGAAAGTGCCAATTCCTTTAACTCGTTCACAAACCATTGGATGCAAGTTTCTCCACGATTAATTTTGAATTTTGAAAGCGAATCGTCAAACGCGCAATGCAGATAGTAAGCTATACTATACGGAAGATGCTTCTGATAAATTGTTCTATTTTCCCCAAAACTTTCATGTGTGGGTTGCAGTAAACATTCGAGATCCGCGTAAATGCAGAATGGAACGGTTTCTTTGTGCTTGAAATTTTTGAATTTTAGTATTTTTTCCTCATCTGTAGGTAGAATAACTTTGGTTTTGTTTAAATTCATGCAATCAGCTCGGTGCTTCAACAAACATCTTTCGAAATTGAAATGAGACAGACACCTATCGCACAACCAAGTATGACATTTATGCTTGGAAATTTGAGATCTTGTTAATCGAGACAGATTTCGAATCCATGTAAAATGAAAGATTCTATTTTTTTCATAATTTACCATATCATCGTCATCGTCATCGTCGGTTTCAGACTCTATCGCCAAAAGATGGATTGTAGGCTTATCAGACTTATTCTGACTTAGGCGAATCGGTACTATATCACTTTTTTTCCGATCACCTTGGTCTATACCATAAACGTTAATTGAAAGACCGTTAAGCTTCTCAAATTTTGAAATGGTGTTTTTGTCTAGAGACATAGGAAACGTTATACCATCATACCGTAGCACTGAGCTGAAATGTGGATACGAAGTAATTTTGCTGGGATTGTTGTTGTCGGCTGGGAACAGAGCTGCGGTGACCGACCAGAGGAAGCAATACGAGTCGCTGTTACGGATGTTGACGACAGCCTTCTTATCTTGAATATCTTTGTGTATGTGAAGACACCGCCTCGTAGTGGCACGTACTTGTTGATATTCACAGTCAAATTGATTATTTCGGTCAGCGACCAGCCTGAATCCTTTTCCTGGAAATCTTCCACCTTTTTCAACAAACGCTCCGTCGCGTTTTCGATGAACCATTCGCTGATATCCGTTGTCTGGAGGATGATTTCATTTCTCGTATTAAAAAATTTGATCTCTTCCACCGTGCGATCAACTTTTCTGAGTTCAAATTTACAAGCCAGGATAACGTTGGCTTTCAAGCTCCCGTCTTTCTTCAGAGCGTTTTTCAGTCTCGTCACAGCTAGTACCTTTGCGTCTTCTAGAAATCTCTCCACATCTTCATGCTTCAAATTGACGATGGATCCAGTTCGAATTCTCCTCTCGAAAGCTGATTCCAAATCTTCCCACCGTACTCGATCGCTTCTTCGTCGGCTTCGTAATCCGTCACCCACTTTCTGCAATTGTTGAAATTTGACTGTCAACGATTTCAGAATTCCAATTGTAGTCAAAATTCTTGTCTTCTCCCCGATCGTTGAGGCGTTGTAGCGTAAGATTTCATTCAAAAGCCTGATATTTTGGGTTCCGAGTCGAATCCATTTTGCAATTTCTGCCGGCGACGATTTTTCCGATAAAATCTTGAACGCCGATTCCATAATATCGATCAATCTCAAACACTTCGCGGATTCCATCCTGAGCTCTTTCCTCACGTATGCTTGACAGGTTGTGACGTAATGATCGTTTGCTGTGATGAGCGTCCTTTTTATAAGGCAGCTGTACGGATGCGCGCGCACCTTTTGGCATTCCAAGAGCGATAGTAACCCGACACCGCAGGCTCTGTACCGCGACTATCGGTCGACCTTGGATATCAAACCGAATAAGTGAAACACGATTCTCGGAACCATTAATTTTGGAATGTCACGTGGTTGATAAGGTGGGAAAGGAATGTGAGGTGGTTGATATCAAACCGACATGCGAATAAGTGAAACACGATTCTCGGAACCATTAATTTTGGAATGTCACGTGGTTGATAAGGTGGTTAGACAAAACAATGCTTTCGACAAGTTCCGACTTGACGGCGAGCGGCATGCGGTCAAAGGATTTCGGTGCGACGTTGAATTTGAGACAAACAATTCTCGGAACCATTAATTTTGGAATGTCACGTGGTTGATAAGGTGGGAAAGGAATGTGAGGTGGTTGACGTTACACGTCAGCAGTCCTACCGTGGGAAAGGAATTCGGAGTGGTTCATGTTACACATCAGCAGTCCTATCGTGGGACAGGCGAACACTACAGACCTTCGGTTAGTAAGATTGTTGGTAAAACAGCACGATTTTGACCCTTGATCGATACAACTGTCGGTAAGATTGTTGGTAAAACAGCACGATTTTGACCCTCGAAGTGTCGGTAATTGACCTTCGGTACGGCAGACTGTGACGTCATCGCGGAAAAGGGTTTGAGTCTGAGCTGCGCGGAGCAGCTTGTGGGCTGCGGGGAGCGGCTCGGTCGGTAAAGAAGGTGTTTGTACTCAGAACCCCCCTTGCTGTACTACTATTGTCGTTCTCAGATAAGTTTTAAGCCTACGTTACGCGGAAAATGATCTTTCTGCGGTACAGGAAGACGCCGGTATGGTCAAAAGTAAGCGAACTAGCTTTGCTAATTCTGACAATAGCTTGGCTAAGGGCTGATCGTTTTTCAAAACTCTCACAACGTCTCCCAAGTGATTTACCTGCAGATTTCTCCGGCGAAAAATATCGAGAAACATATCTCTATGTAATTGCAGTGTTCGGATGGAAATCATCCCGGTAGAAGTCTGATATCACTGCTGATTCGGTTTCTTTGCCCAAAACGAAATTTTCACAGGAATTCAAGAATTCAATTGTTTCCGATTGAAATCGATTATTTAAGGAAGAAATCACTTGATTCATCATTTCGAAATATATTTTACGGTAGTAATCTTCTGGTCCGTTGAATTGGTGAACGGTCGCTTTTTCCAACCGCTTTGGAGCTCTCCGGGTACGGGGTAGTTGTGGTTTTTCCAGGTCGAGATCCTTTGCATTCGCCGTCGCGTTTTCCCACAATGTGTCAAAACCACATTCTCTGATTTCTAGCATGGCATCCAGAACCAACTTGACTTTTTCATGCGATTCCTCGACACAAAGATCACTCTTTTGAAGTTCTTTGTTCAAAATTACGATTCTCTCTAATACTTTGATTGTACATAGAGATAAAAAATAGAATTCGAAACCTTCCAGATATTTCAGAAAACCATCTGCTTTGCCACTGTCATCGGTTTTTTCAGCTTTCATCTGTTCTAAGAAGGATAGAATAGTCTCATAATTAGAAACTATTGTTTTGAGAGATTTCACCCTCATGCACCACCTGAAAAAGTTCGAAGTTTCGGAATATAATATCATTAACAATTGATGCAATAGACGTTACGAAATGAAATTTCGGGAATATCGAGAATTACTACTGAATGTTAAAATACTAGTGAAAACCTGTTTCTGAATACAACATATTCCGGAATGCGCTTTTATTAATTGCTTCACACGAACCAACAATAAGATGAGATGATTTTTATGTTTCCATTTTAGTTTTTACGTACCGAGTTGGACAAAATGATGAGAGATTAGTCGCCGAAGATTTTTTTTCAGAAGACTGCAGCTGTATGTCTTTGAATGCTTCCATTGGTTTGGGAGAATCTCGTACAAAATTTATCAAATCCTTTGATACTCCAACAAAGTTGTTCACAATGTCAATGTTTTTCATTGCATCTTGTGCGACTCGATTGAGAGAATGTGCAGTGCAATGGACGTACAGCGCTCGGGGTTCGATTTCTCTTACTCGTTTTTGCAGGCCGGATATTTTTCCGCTCATGGCAGCGGCTCCCTCATAACATTGTCCTCTCAGATTACAAAACTGCAAATTGTACCTTGACGGCACATCTTCGACGATTTTGAGCAACGTCGATGATTTGGTATTTGGGGTATGATAAAAGCCGATGAAAATTTTTTTGACTTCAAAGTCTAATGTCGTGATTCTGAAACTGATGGACACCTGTTCTTTTCTGAAGATATTAGCCGTCTCGTCAACTATTATAGAGAAACATTTAGCTGCTTTTATTTCATCGAGAAGTTGATTCAATACTACATTGGACAAGATCTCCAATATTTCGTTTATTGAATCGTGGTGTAACTACTTATACCCACTTTTGCCAAGCCACCAATCCAATTGTGGAACATCTTGCGCTCTCATTCTCAGCATTTTCAAGAGCCAGGAATTGTTGTCGGTTTCGTGACCACGAAATCCAGCGCCTTGTTGAGCTAATACGTCGACGGTATCAAAGATTTTTTCTAAAGCAATTCTAGAATTTGCCATTTCTCTCTGTTTAACATCCGATATATGCGCTACAATGGGTTTTCCTCTTAAACTTTGTAAGGCTGAGAAGGCTTGGCGATGCAATTCGCAGTTTTCGTGATTTTGAAAACGTTGAGACGCGTTCTTCCAGCAACTATATCCGTCTTTTACAAAAGCGGTAACAGAAGCTTTTATGCGACCATCAGTGATGGGAAATAATTTTTTTTTCACTGCTTCTGTACAAATGGAACAAATCGCTTTTCTGTTTTTCAATCCAAGCCATTCATACGTTTTTTGCCATGTCTTATAGGAACTCGGTAATTTAGCATCTAAATAAAAAAATAAGATATGTACTGATCGTGAATGTAAAGTATTCTTGCCGTCAGTAATACTACTCGCTATTCTCAGACTAAAAATCGACAATCACTTGATTGACGAATAATCTTTACGCATATGAAAATTAGCCGCGCTCTATGCTTACCTGATTTTCCGATATTAGCGTGACTTCAATTATTTCTTTTCGTCGAAGCCTGACTTGAATTATTTTCTTTCCTCGTTTCCTCACTAGGTTCTGCCTCCGATGTATCTGATTTTGAAGTCTTCTGACGATGAGCTCCGAGGTTAGACGTTTGTATGTTAGAAGTTTCTACTGGCACAACAGCTGCAGCCTCTTCGTCTTTATTCTTTCTCCCTCTCGACAAGTATTTCTCCATAGTACCACGACAAGGTTTTCACACACACAATGATACGAAAGTCTCACATATTCCACACCATTCAACGGTGAGTTTAAGGTAAACTGTAGTGTGGACCGTGAGCCGACGAGAAAGTACAGTCTGATCAGAACGCACGAGCGAAAACTTAACGAAGCGACATCGACTACCGTACATTCCTCCGTGCCATGCGTACGCTAGCGGCGCGATGAAAAGTTTTGCGTATTGACTGTACCGTAGGCCGTAGCAGACGAAACAGACTCGCGAGAAAAGTACAACTCTCTGCGCCAATTACATGCTATCCGACGAAATGGCGCGGTGATTCGAATTCGCTCGGGGGCTCGCAAGTGTTGATTATAGGTAAATATTATATGGTTATTTTCGGAATATTCCGGATATTTATTTTCATGACAGGTTTTCAAATATCCATCGAAAAATTGTAATTTCAATCAAGGTTTTCAGGGTGTGGAATATCCACACGGTTAGCGTTCAGGGTGTGGAGTGCTCCACACCCATCACGCAAAAGTCGCCGCCCCTGGACGTAAGCAGATAGAGAGACAGGGTATTCTCTCTTTTTACTCTGAAAATGTGGTGGCATTGCAGTGGAACTAGCGATACTACGTTTTGTAATCCCGAGGACGAGACCAGATATAATTACCATAAGAGAGCACACATGCTCATATCACAGCCTTTAAGATCCATATCGATCTAGATTCAGTTACCATCTTGGTATGCAATGGTTTCGCACCGACAATCTGCATACATATACCACCTGTCACCTATGCAATGTGTATATATCATTTTCATTTCTTCACTTTATATCTTCAATTCCAACACACATAAACCATATGGGCCTACAATCAAAATTCACAGAACTCAGGCTCGCGAACCCTCACTGACCAAACATAAGGAATGCAAGAAAAGACAAGACGAGCAGTTCACAAAGTATTATTCTTAGAATTCAAATATGCATTCTTGCAATAAACTATCTTGTCAGCACTGCACCGATTGGCCTCTTCAAGACCAATCGTCGTGCACTGATGTAGCCAAAAACCAATCAGAAGTCTCTTCCAGATATCCCACTATTGAAGATCCCTTTCGAACTAGACAGATGCAAAAAAGAACAGAACTAAATTAATTGCAGAACCGATTCAGACTTCAGACCATTCGGAATACTTCGAAATCAAGAACGTTCAGAATTATAGATCATTCTGAATCATAAAATATTCAAATTCAAAACCTTCGAACTTCAGTACAACTAATCAAGTTAATAACAACACTGTCAAAACCATACCTCTAAAATCGATTAAAAGATCATCTTATTGTTGATAAATGTGTATTTTAGATTAAAGTGCTGTATAAAACGAATTATTCCAATCACACATAGTGATAGCTGGCACGACACAAGACAAAATTCCAGATCTGGACAGGCTGCACGAGAAATTCTACTCAAACCTAAAGACCACAAAATATTTCTGCTGACGTTATTCCCAGAACGTCACAACACGAATAAGCCCTTAAAAATTGAGTTAAGGTGTTTGGATGAGCAGTCATTATAATACAGAAAACATTGCATTATTACTATGAATATAATTTTGACCGTTATTACAATTCGGTCATCTCATATTTTTTATGAGTGTGACCAGTGGATAAAGAACATATAATATTCTCAGTTACATTTTTTTTGCAAAAAAAAATATTCATTTTTTACAAGATTATAGCTATTGTAAAATTCGCACGCATGAACTATTATTCAAATGCGCCGTAAAAAGCCGATCTTTCCGGAGCTTAACAGTGACGTCACGATGTTGTTCCCGAACGTGCTGAATAGCCGTAAAGCACGAAAATTATACATGAAAATTGTTTCTCATAATATTTTAACGCAAATAAACTGATATGGCGTGTACTACGAGTTACCAATGGTGTAATGTGCCCGTTTGTAAAAATACAACAAAAAGTACGCTAAGTAAAATATTCGTCGTAGTTCCACGCGACGAAAATAGGCGTTTGCTGTGGCACGTCGTCCTGATGAACCAACAAATTTAAATTATTTTTGCCGTCAAGATCATTTCAATGTAAGTTTTCAAATTGCAATGTAATTTTTCAAATTTCAATTTCATTTTTCAATGTTACGTCCAGCATACCACTTCTCTATAATTTTTCCTACTCGCTAACTTTGCCACAGTTCTTATATGAATCTCATGGTCTATGTCCTGTCCTCTTATCTCTACCTAGTCTCGCGCTATTCACTATCGCGCTTACTCATCTAATTCTATTCCCTTCCTTTAGCATCTTCACACCTTTTTTGCACCCCGTACGTTTCAAGTCTCTAGCGACACTCCTATTCTCACTCTCAACAACGTCACATCTAGACTTCTCACATAGCTTTATACAGTACACTTCGTTTTTACCGCCATCTCAGCTTCTTCGAAATAAATACATAAGTAATATCCCACGTTCATACAATATTCGCACTAACTACGTGTCGTGCAATATAAAAGCCAGTACAACGGATGCAATGTGTTCGCCAAAAAAGATTAACACACGAGATCCTAAGAATTCACCGATAAAAGCTTCTAGTCAAATCAAAATATCTAGTGGAGATACAGTTTCGACTTTGGTATCTTCATTCGCTCCAGGGACATCAAGCGATTGGGAGCCACTTTTCGCAGAAGAGAAAGAGATCGAAACAAATCAACGACAAGAATTGAAAGCTACAGCTTCATTGCTCACAAATTATTGCATAAGTACTGATCCAAAAAATTACATTGGTGTTTCAAGCGAATGGAATTGGATTATAGATCTTCTGCAAAATGCATTCACAAAAAAATTCGCGCTGATGATATAAAATTAACTTTAATGAAGATTGAGTTGGACGACACGTTTAAAAGATTGGGCGAACAATTTGGAATGTCAACAAGTCAAGCAAGTAAAGTATTCAATAGTTGTGTCCCAAAATTAGCTCACATGCTGAAACCATTGATATATTTTCCTTCGAAAAATAGTATTGAAAAGTAAAAAGCCCTACCGATTCCTTTTCGCGATAATTACTGCCACGTCCAATTCATAATCGACTGTTTCGAAATACAAATCGAAAAACCATCAAATGGCGTTCATCAAGCATTAAGGGATCGTCTCAGTGTGACCCTCCGAAAAATCACTGATTTTCACGAATTTTTTTTTTAATGTTCAAATAAACTAATCGGTCCGGTTTTTTTTCATAAATAAATAGGTTTATGAAGAATACAAAATGATTTTTTTGAAGTTTATTTATTGAGTGCATCATTGTTGTATAAATTGTTATAATTTCACGTGAAAAAAAAGGTGCTGCACGGTTTCCACGATGACGGCCGCAATGTTGATCTGAAAAAAAAATTTCAAAAAGATTATTGATTTGTAGGAAAGTCGCTATCGCGCTATGGACGGTTTTTTTTTCTTTTTTCAAATTTGACAAAATGGCGGCGGTTTGAACGAAAAGTGTCGAATGTGGCCCTTTTTTTCGACAGTTTTTCGTAAAAAAAAATAGGAAGTTTTCAAAAAAAAAAAGCTTCCATAGCGCGATAAAGAATGACGTTTAAAATGTTCTCCCGAAATTGGAACTAGATATCTTTAAAACTTTTCCTTTGAGAGTGGAAACCGTTTTGAAAAACACCATTCTGAGAAAAACGCGTTTAAAGATTGAAGTTGGAAAAGTTTATATAAATCGTTTACTTACGATCAATCGGCGATGCCAGGTCTTGATTTTTTTGTTGGGGGTTTCTCTCGTACGTCTATCCGTGGTGGATGTCAAAAACGAACTGAAATGCTTGGACAGTTTATTCTGCAAGGTTATAGAACCTGAGCACCTTAGTACTCGCGCAGGTAGAAAACCCGTTCCCTTCCTACAAGAAACGCTGTAGCGACCGTAATAATTTGAATTTCGATTTAAAAATTTGAGAGAATGTTTAGAACAGTGTATACTATACGATAATGCAAAACAAAAAAAAAACAATTTTTTGAAGATTTCACACTGAGACTGTTTTGGTCGTTTGACCAGAGTTCTTCTCTAACTTCAATCGGGATGGGATGAGTGAGTGAGAGGGTAAATAAATAAATAACACAATTTCGCGGGAAAGACAAGACGCTTGCTTCGGCATAAAAACCCTCACGATGCAGAGGGAAAAGCCGAAGCAAGACCAGTGTTTATTAACTGCCAATCAGATCATCATAAAACAGGATAATACAGCCGCTGGTGCGTTCCTTGTCAACTAGATGGAATGATCATTCAATAATCTTAAGCCAACTTATCTAAGTCTCCATGAGAAACCGTGCTCCGCAACTTCCACGCACTCGTGGAAGCAGGGAGTGGGGAGCGTCAAGGTGGCCCAATGCCGTGCAAACAGCGGTCCCGACGTCTCGGGAACCAACGCTGAAGCAATGACGCTCGCCCAGGAAGACGCGACACCCCCGGCCCAACCGGAGGGTGAACCACGTCTCCCCCGACCGTGTTAACCGGATAAATCTTAAAACTACGCGAGACGAAATAATCGACGCGCGTGTCTAAGGAAAACCTAACGCGTCCTACCTATTCGAGCGCTCGAGACTAACTAACTTGCGCTGCGCCCTCACCGGCCAAGCGAACGTACGTAACTGCCGATTCGAGTATCGGCTCACGAATTTCTGACGTGGGCAATAAGTACGTAATTTGAATTACTATAACGTTGAACTACTCGTCATGTGGAATAAGAAAGTAAATCTACTGTTGTGACTCTTTGGTCACCTTATACGTGGTAAATAGGTGCAATATACAAATACAACGAAACTAAAGTATTTGCTATGATAAATTTACAAAACTAATATAATGATAATAAAGTGGCGCGAACAGAGACGATCCCTTAACCTGATCGGAATATAAGAAATTCAACACACTGAAATATTTAATATCATCCACATCTGATGGATTTGTATATCCGCAGGATATGGCGGAAGAATAAGCGATACATTTATCACAGAAATATGTGGTTTTTCAGAAGTATTACCAGAAAAATGTGGGGTAATGGCTGATCGTGGATTCAAACAAATTCAAGTTCTTCTGAACAAAAAAAAAGTGTACACTTATTCGTCCCCCGAGTGTATCGTCTAGTGTGAAGCCGACAAAAACAGAAGTATTGGAAACGAAACGTATTGCAAGCTTGCGTATACATTGTGACGTGGTATTTCGTGCGCCGTCACATGGTTTAATTATCGCACTTCCCTACGTACGGAATATCGCTAAAAATAACGAAAGCACGTCTGAGGCTAATACTCCAAAACGAACGACTAGTTATCTTTAAGTGAAATTCTCTTCATTAAGCTAATTCTATTCTATTTTCTCATTTTGTAACGCTCTACGAGAACCATCTACCAGACTTCCTCTTCAAGATGCCAGGACACTGCCTGACAGGGGTCACGTACCAGCTCAACACCAACCACCACCGACTACAGACGAACGAATACCGCTGAAACCACTCCCGATGGATGCCTATCTAAGTTGTGAACAGGGTCGTGCGTGATGCACAAACAGTACCTCCAACTATTTAAGACTTATCGGCCAGGAGCCGAACCACGAATCAATGCTTCTACCGCTCGGATGTATCGCCAGACGGCGTACAGGGCTGTGCGTCAAAGACACAACAAAGCCTCCCGTCAACGATACTTATTAGCCTGGAGCTAAACCGACCACGACATCTACTAAGTCGTTGTCTATCAAATAGAGGACGGTTTTCTCCTAATGAACCGTCCTATCGAAGGGCTGTGGCGTGGAATAGGCTAGACTATGCTGACCACGTGGATCTGGTGGATATAGTGTGGGGATCCAGGTCGAGGGTCATCACCACCAGATCGTTCCTGCATGAGGGCTCCGATGAGCAAGGGCCGGGATGCAGCGCCAACGAAATAGCTACAACGGGGAGTACCAGTAAAGCAAGGAGTGAGGTACAATCGGTCGCAAGTCCAAGAGATTGGTGACGCAATATTATCGCACACCTCAATATCGCAACACATGAGCGGTACGACCCCCCCTCTCTCCAACGATACAGCACAGCTGAAGGAAAACATCTCCGACCACCTTCCGACGTCCCAACACCTCAATACCTGTCAGCGAGGAAGAAGAAAAACAAGCGGCGAGGGATTATCGCCGCCTACCTGTAGACCAGACCTACGCAATCTGTTGGCCCAATTAGAATAACGCAAATTTGAGGAAGAATCACGTGACAGCAGCACGACGAAAATCAGGATCATCGCTCGTCTCGCCACTCTACGTTCAGTTTTCTCTAAAAGCAGACGTGTTCTTGTTACCTTTGACAAAGTTTATCGTACCAGACCTACGCAATCTGCTGGCCCAATTAGAATAACGCAAATTTGAGGAAGAATCACGTGACAGCAGCACGACGAAAATCAGAATCATCGCTCGTCTCGCCACTCTACGTTCAGTTTTCTCTAAAAGCAGACGTGTTCTTGTTACCTTTGACAAAGTTTATCGTACCGTATTCGCATCTTCTGTACCTGTCATATCTTTTTTTCACGTAAGTGAGGTTCCTTTTCTATTTTGTGAAGCCACGAAATTACTTACAATATGTCGTATCTTTATCTCTCTCTCTCTCTCTCTCTCTCTCTCTTGCAGTTTGTCTGCGTGAACCACCTGGGCTCGTACCTTATTCTCTACAATTTCTTATCTTATCACTTTCTATTTCTTATTGCAAGTAACTTCGCGACTGGTTGACTCTTACTGACGCAGTGTTAGTGACTATTGCTTTATTTTATTATCTCTCTCTTCTAGAATACTTAAATATCTAATATCGCTGTATAGCAGCGTGTTCTGTTAAGTTATCAATTCTCACCTCAGCTATTGAGCATTACTATTTCGTTATACCTTTCTGATTAATTCATAACCGTTTCTTTACCTATTATCTTTGATTGATTGATCTTAGTGACTGTACCGTGTGAGCGATCTTACATCGCCGCGCGGTCTCGCTGGTCGTTCTTTTGACTTTGGCGTATTGCGCCGTATCGAATAACATCTTTTTCATTATTTTCTTCGCTAATACAGCTGATCGCAGTTGTCCGTAGTCTCTTTGGTTTGTCGTATGTTGCGTATTAATTCTCTTGAGTATTATTTGTCTTAATCCCGAAATTATCTTTTACCGTATCGAATATTATTTCTCTTTCTTCTCGCACTTACTGCAAACTAGAGACTACGTATTATCTGTTAGTTTCTATATTTCATAATAATTCTCTACTTGACCTGTTTCTTTGAATTTACCTCGTAATTAATAATTCCCTGCCTCTGTTATATCTCTGATAATTCTGGTAATGTCATAACTATTACAATTTTTTTATTTCGCATGTTTCTTATAATCGCTTCTCATATTTTATGGCTTGCTTGATCAATGCTTAATTTAAGTACCGTATATCTTTCTCTGTTCTGCCTACTCATTATAAAAACGTGTTAATTACTATCTCGAATCATGGTATCGCGAGCCTACGCATATCTCTCGTTTATTCTGAAAACGTTCTGTTACTTGTCAAATCTCTCGCTTAACTTTTCTCTGGCTGTAAATTAATTATCTCACCTATCTTAATTGTATCTCAATCTCTTCAGTTGTTTGCTTGTTAATAAGATTTATCGCTTCTTGGCCAATATATTCAATACTATTTCTGCTTCACCTGTTTCTTATTTTATCTATTGGATTCAACCCCTTCCCTTTACCATTATCTTGTCTATACTGAGCAAGCTGTGTAAAACCGTCGTGGAACCTGATCTTGTCTTTATCTATATCTTTTTTTTTTCTGATTATCTATTTTCTGACGCATGTGCGTCTGGCGCCAAACAATCATATCTTTCTCTTTTATTATCTCTCAATATCTAATTATTCAGGTTAGTAACTGCGCCATAGGGTTACCAATCTCATTTTTTTTTAACCCTCACACATAAATATATATAATTGGTTACAACATATTGAACGAGTTATTCGGCGATTGAGAGAATATAAAATGCTCATACCCCATGCTTGTCTCTCGCACAGTTATACGTCTGTAATCGATTATATTATAATAATCGCTGCAGCACTCTTAAATATACAGCCGCCAATAACAAAAACGTGAATAGAATTCAAATGCGTAAAAAAGTCTTTCATGTAGTTAACAATATTTATTGTTTAACCGAAACATATTGTGAACAAATCGATGTAGACGGAATATTATAATAAAAGTAAAATATAATAACCTTTTTAATTATATAAGTTTTTGACATTTTTGAGATAATATAATCTTTTCAAAATTTTTTTGCCTTATCGATTATCTCATTAATATATGCTTCATCGAAAGTTTTCCAAACAAGAATAATGTTGTTCGTATTTTCAAAACTTGGGTCTGCCACACAAAAAATGCTTTTACGTTTACCGGTCGCAAACATTTGTAAATGCATTTGGGCTCTGCATTTGTCATTCATTTTGCTATGGGGTAAAATCTTGTCAAACGTCTTTACTGATGATGGGCATTTCACTTCCACAATGAAGTCGTCACATATGGCATCAGGTGAAGCGCCTCACATTGGGAATGATGGCACCAACTGCAGACCGCAATTTGGAAAAAACAATCCTGTTTTTCCGGAAGCTTATTGTAACACCGCGGATTCTAATAGTCTACCTCGCTGCATTTATTCTGTATCAAATACTTTCATTGCGCCAATCACTTGCTGGATAAATGAACCATCTTCTGTTCTGCAACGAGTCGCTTCGTATATCTTTGATGCTGTAATTCTCCTGTACCGAAGTTCACGCCAAAGAACTGTATCACTCTGAGCACGAGTAAATTTTTCGGCGACGTCACGCAAATCATGTGATATCTCTGTTCTTGCAAATGCAATAAAATCATCGACCAACTTTCCATCATTCTCGATAAATTTCATAAGAAGTTGATGAATCGACAGTGACACAACTTTGCAATTTTTTAGTTCGAAGTTATGCCTTGTAAGCCGACTGTTCACTTTCTCTTCCGCCCATTTAACAAGGGCTTGGAAAAACGTCGTATTGTCTAGCATAGGTCTAGAAACAGATGAAGTTTCTGTCATTTCGGAACTCGCGATTAATTTTTTCGCCGTGCCTACGGATGCTAAAGCGGATCGACGCCGTTAGCATTCAATTTGTGACTGATGGGTGTTCTGAACGACGATAAATCCACATCAAAAATGCAATAGCATGTTTGCAACCACCTGTAAAAATATACGATACAATTTTTATATATTATTAACAAATATATATATATATATACATATATATCAATCTCTTGAAACTATACATATAATGCGCATGCGCGAGTTTTATCGGCTGCTCGGGCAGCCTGGCCACTCCGAGTTTCAGCTGTCAAACTCTGTTTCTGGCGGCGTTGTAGTTCATACGAATTTTTGAGGTTAGAATCTCAAACGGTCGAGGTAGTGACTCGGAAAGTTGATGCTAATGCTCTTTGAAAATTGGCTTTATTCGACTAAAATGAGAAATCTGTTTAAATGTTGGGTGCTTGGAAGAAACGCAGCAGGTAGGTGCGAACACTTTATTTAATCATTTTTATTATTTCGTACATTAGAAATAACAATGGAATTTTTATCTATCAACAGGTGATACGGCCAAAATAATTACATCTCTGATATTCACTGTTATCTGCCCATTCAATTTGTCAGACGTGCAAAGATCATCGCCACTTTCAAGCAACTAAGCAACTTTCTCACTCTTTTGTGATTTCAGGCGGTAATACTGAATTTTATCAATTTCGAAAATGAGACATTAAACCGAGCGTTCAAGAAATTTAAATATCTCACTATCTGTAACGGAACTGTCAATCTTTTTTTTCTTGAAAATAGTTCAACAAAATTGACGGATAGTCAATAGTCAATGTATTTTTTCCGATTAACAAATTATTGCTACTACTATTTAAAATTTCCGAATGATTATCAGAATTTATTTCGCAAATTTTCAATGATGTTCGATTAAATAAATGAAGGGAACCTAATACTGAAATTGAAAATTCAAGTAATATAAGATTTATTAAAATGATTTCTGTATTTCATGTTAGTGCGGTTCGAAACAAAGAAAATCTAATCGAAAGCGTAGAACTCAGGAACGTAAATCACATCCTGTGACACAAGTTGAAAATCAAGTTTCTCAAAATGCGCCTCAATGTTACAATTAGCTTCAAGGACAATCATGTTTTAGAGTAATATCAGAACATTATTACGAGGATCTTGACTTATCGGATTCATGATTGTGTCCCTTGTTCCATCAAAATAACTGAATATCTAATTTTTAACGAAGTTTATGAAGATTTTTTTCCAAATAATTTAATCCGATACAATATCTTGCTCATAGTCCTCCAAACATCACCTTCTAACAAGGATATTTGGAAAGAGTCCCTTTGTTGCAGAAACCATTATAAAATTCTTGGTTTTCAATTCGTGCTATTGAATAACTCTGTGTTTCAGGTTCCATTTTCAATCTTAAAATGGGATTTTTTTGCTCCAGATAATGCTAACATGAAATGCAGAAATAATTGCGGTACATGGAGATTCACAAGCTTTCAGTCTTATAGCGTTTTCGAGTGAACGCTCTCAGAGCACTCCAGGAGCGAGTTTTGTGTTCGAGTGAAAACCGAGCAGGTTGAGTGTAGCGACCGCATGTTCGAGTGACGGTTGAAAACTAAATTTTGATTGGTCTATGAACAAAAATCTGCTCGGAAAGCAGGGGTCAGAGCGGTTCGAGCAAAACAAGTATGGCAGAGCCAGTTCATGAAGTGCGAATAATCGAGGAGTTATTTTCGTCAGAGAATTCCGATGATGAAGAAGATATTTTATTATTGCGGAATATCGCCAATAGAAGACGAAAAATTCCGCGCATCCAAAATTACATCGCTGACGTTGTTAACCACTATAACGATAAACAAGTACGTACGTAACCTCACAATATCTTTATTTATTGAACTATTGAATTCCAAGAAAGTTGGATGCTTGAACTACAATTGTTTTCTTTTTTACAGTTCAAAAGTCATTTCAGAGTGTCGCGAGAAACTTGCAATTATTTAATAGCTTTATTCGAACAGAGCGAACATTATCCCAAAGGACCACCTTTCGGTGGTGTGAGAATAAAAACTGCTGAAGAGTACATTCTATGTTATTTATGGTGAGTGATAATTAATGATACTTTGTTTTTTGTTTTGCGATGACTTATTAATTTTTTTGACTTAATAGGTTTGCAGGTAACAAATCTGTTTACCGCATTGTAGCTCAACTCTTTGGTTTGAGTTTGTCAACAGCGCACGCAATGATAGAAAGTGTAACGACTTATTTAACAGATGAATTGGGTCCACTGGTTATCAGATTTCCTCGTACCTTGCAGGAGAAACAAGACATTTGTGAGGAATTTGAGGAGGTAAGGTAGCGAATATTTGACTAACATGTTAAAACACATCTCCTCTGCATTGGTCTGAAATATTCTGGAAAATTTTTTCCAGATTCTAGGGAATATTTTCACCCAGGTATAATTAGGGGCAGCAACGAGAACGAGTTTCACAATACATATAAATTTCAGATTGCAGGATATCCAGGAGTATGCGGATGCATTGATGGTACGTTTATAAACATCCGTACACCCGCACATAAAATTAAGTCGACCTACGTTAATCGTCACGATACAACGGCATTGACTTTGCAAGGAATATGCGATGCGAAGAAGAAGTTCCTTGATGTGTTTCCTGGAATACCAGGAAAAATTCATGACGCGAGAGTATTTACTTTGTCATTTATTCGCCCTACCGTGCTATCAATGGGCCCAGATTTTCATATACTCGGAGATTCTGCTTATCCGATATGTGAAAATCTGATGACACCGATCCGGGATTACGGAAATTTAACAGATGAACAAAGAGAATATAACAGGCGATTCTGTTCAACAAGAGTTTTAATCGAAAATGCTTTCGGGCTTTTAAAGCAAAGATTCAGGCAACTAATAAGAACAGATATGTGGGGTGTTTTAAAGACATCGAAATTTATACTATCATGCTGCGTGATGCATAATTTATGTATCGAAAGAAACGACTTCTTGGATGGAATTGAACATTACATGGCAGAACCTGAGCCTGAAGCAGAGTTTATTATAAACGATGAAGCTCGGCGTTTAGGTGTATTGAAACGCAATTTGCTGTCCAGGCAATTCATGTAAATATAGAAGCACTGCGATTTGTAACGTACATCATTTGTCAATTTATAAGATTTGTAAAAAATAATTACTGTAATGTCTGATATGCTGCATAAAATATTCACCTACCGAAAATGTTGAGGTCTAGATCATTAAAGATGAAAAATTATTAAAATTGATGGTTGAAAAATTATGATGTGAAGTTAATTAACAGAAATAAAAATACATTTTATAAAACCTTGTCGTTGCTTATATTTTTTGACTAAAAAATTAACCTTATCAAACATTATAACGAATGATAAGAAAACATCACGAACAAATATCACAGGATACATTATCACAACATTGACGTGACATGATACCGATAAATAATCTCACTGGTTTGATTATTCTAACCTGAAGTAAGTTTGTCGTGCAACAAAGCTCGGTTCGAATATTTGTCGGGGCCACATCTCTTAATGTTCAAAATCAAAATACCGCAAACAAATATCACTGCAATTCCTGCAATTTAATTTGAGCTTGGCCCTTTTTTGGATATTTTTTAAAGTGAGAATTGATAATGTATCCAGTGATATTTGTTTGTGATACTTTGGATGAGACTTATTTTAACAGGTTGGGAGTAAATATCACATTTTTTAAGTTTGAACTAATAATATAACAAATAAATTTGAAGGATATAACAAAAAAATATAATATTAATGTGATGATCATACGTAATATTATAATAGCTAATTTGACTGGTTGCACTGGTGCACACAGAGTATATTATCATATTTTTCAAAAGTCTATGGCAGAAAAGGATGAAACTGCACTTGGTGCACGCCAGTGCAACCAGTTAATTTTCTATAAATATCAGTTTTATTCACTTTGCTTCTTCAGACAATATTCCGTGAAGATTTTCATTTTCTCTTGATGCCGACGTTCTTTGTTTTCTTCTTTTTTTTCTTGCAATTCAACATACATAGCGAGCAGAGGATCTTGTTTTTTTTTTTAGTTCCACCTCTTGCAGCATCTTCTTTTCGTTTTTGTTTCAATACGCGGGTATTACCCACAGACACAAGAACTTCAGGCTGAACACTGTCGTCTATACTTCTGATGTTGTCCATTTCCTGCTGGTACGGCACAACCTTCGCGTCGTTGCCTGACTGCTTGTTATGAGTAACAGCTAAACCTTTACGATTCCTTACAGTTTTAAATCGTGACTCGCATTGTTGACCATTTACATATTTACTGAAGGTTGTTGAAATGTCAACCGCAATGTGTTCCCACATCTTTTTTTTTTGTTTTGAACTTTTTGAATGGTCCAACGTGGTTCAAGTTTTCGGCGTACAGATTGAGCATCATTTTGGTATCATGGTCATCCCACTTCACAGTAGCATTGGAGCTATTGAACGTTGGCAGCAATACATGCGAAACAGTCCGAATAGCAGTCGTGCTGCCAGATGCTTGTATACTAACGTCACGTTCTAGGTTATCCCCGGAAGTATCAACTGTTTTGGACGAGCAATTTTCTTTATCTATAAAAAAACGACTGTCATTCATGTATTTGTCATCGTTATAAGGTAAAATTTTTTTTACAGTTTTCCAAAAACTCACCGTGCAAGTTCTTAGGCAGTTCAATACCCAGGCTTGACAGAAAACTTTTGGGAACATATGAGATGTTTTTTGTACCTATGGGCAAGAATAAATGAGTGTAATGGTCATGAATTGCATTAATAAATTTATCATTTTATAGTATTCTGCAAATTTCATAAAAAGAAATACATTTTTGTACCCTCTTACCATTTATCATAACCTCGCATAACACGCCGGCATCTGTTTCAATACCTGCCTCGTCGTCATCTAACACAATCCTCTTGAACACAAATGGAAGTTTCTTTTTTTTTTGTTCGCTCATGTTGTGTTATTTTTATTGGATATCCATTTTTATTGGCGAGATCGCTCCGAGATCGCTCGGACAGAATTCCAAGAGTGGGGGAACTGCTCTCAGAGCGTTCTGAGAGGGGATCTGAAGTGTTCACTCGAAAACGCTATTAGCGTAGGACCCTAGAAAAAGTGTAAAATTGAATTTGGTTTCAAGTTATCGTGCAACTAGCTAGCCAGATGACACCGTCAACTAAGATTAAATTCAAAGACATTTTTAACTGAACTTATTTAACAGTTCTAGATTTAGATTGATTCAGTTTGCCAAGCGAAATTCAACCCTACAATCTAATTGAGGACTTGAAAAACTATTTATCTGAATTCAATGCCAAAGAGAGTAAAAGTAAGCTTCAAAATAAGATACCAAGATAAATGGCATAAAGTTTGAAAACCAATGCTGGTCAATAATAATGCTTGAATTACAATGGTGCACAGAATGATTCCTCGATAGAATGAATTGGTGGCAACGGTTAAGTAACAAACTTATGACTATTAGCTCGATCAAAGTGAAATGATGGGATATTCAGCCATTATGATCTGTAGTATATCCCGCTCTTCAATTTTGTCTCAACTGATGTTAAGAAGGTGGCCATGGCCTGATAAAATTCACTCTGGCACCTGATGTCCGACGAAACAACCAGGTTCGATGGTTCTAATGATTGCACCGCTCGAGAAACCAGGATCCTTGCCACCTAAACGTTTTGACCATCAGGTAAGGCATAATTTTCCTCGTGTTAATTAAAGTTTAAACTTCGAGCCTGCTGAAAAAAAAACGAATTTTATCATTGAATCCATGTTAAAATATTGTCATTGTCAAAGATCACGTAATTGGAAATTTACTTACATGCTTCCATGCCTGACAAATTTAGTCCCGCTTTGACAATGAATTATTTCGTACCTGTAAATATTAGAAGCTATTATTATCAAACAGGATCTTTCGGTATTTTTGACGGCAAAAAAAATAGGCAGCACTTTTTGAAAGGCAACCAATGGCCAGACGAGGGGTGATCAGAAGAGTGGAGATTGGTCTCCCAGTGTTATCGGACGATTGTCTTGTAAGTTATTGTTTTGTTTCCTAATTTTTCATTAATAGCATGATTTACACTGTAATATTAACTGTTGTTCTTTTTCTCTTTTTATTCTTGGATATCTGGTGAACCCTCTTTGTTAACGGAACATTGATTGTTGTACAATGGAGCTACAAAAACTTTGTCAACTAATCAATGATGTCGGCGAGGGTTTTTGTGAGTATTGCGTCGGATACGTTTTCTGTTAATTGCTACTCTTTGTCCTCCTAAGCTTCGTGTTTAAGATGAATAATTTCTTTATTCCTTGTTACTTATTTCTTTTATTTATTTTATGTTCATCGGCACTAATTACTGACTTCTGGAGCACTGCACCGTAACGAATCTACTGTGGAAATACCTTCTACTGGGTCTCAACCATTCATTTATTTTTAATTTTATGTAAATAAAGAATCTGTTCACAATAAACATTGTTTCTACTTACCTACCTCTGTTTGTCCAGACTTCCACTTGTTAATGACATTTCACGTTGAATTTCAGATTTCTTCTTTCAATAAATAACACCCAATTTGTGTATCATTTGATATTTGCTTTTCCGTTAAATTCTTTATTGCGTCGGTTGAATATCTTCCGAAATCAACCAGGGTATTGTTGAACGATACTATTCTTCTTAGACAATTCACGCTACGTAAAAATAAACAGTAGCATAACCTCAATCCACGGCTTTACGCGTGAGAGAATTACAGCTTTTGTTTCATTTTGTGTACGTTGGCGCCTTGCTCAGCAGATGAAAACATCACCGCGGCGCGATTTCACCGACCAATGAGATTAAATTATTTAGCGCATGCGCGTTGTATGTATAGTTTCAAGAGATTGTCCCGGTATATCTATATATTGTTGCAAAGGGTAAAATCAACCATTTTGCCCCCTCTTTAATGATCTAGTAGTCAGCATAGATAAAAGACGTTTATAAACCTCTTATCTCTTTCAAAAGAATAAGGTTGCTGCGTCAACCAACATTATTGTAAAAACAGTCTTGTTTCAGACTTTAAACGAGAAACACATATCTTGCATTAAAGCATTCTTGCAACATTTTATTCACGCTCTTGATTTCTTTTGACTTGATAATTAAACTCGCGGATCCATATTTATTTTCCGTAACGTCAAAATACGTTACATTGGTGTCAGAAGCGGGATCTTGAGTTTCTTTTCAATTAAGACAATTCAGTGCGTGAAATAAACTACGAGCAACAGTCGTTTGACGCGCTCACGTCGAAGGGAAAGTGGCGGAGAAGAACCTTGCATTATGGAGAATCCGCGGGTCCCTGAAACGATTCCATCACCTTCAGCGGACCCTCATCCAATTCCTTCGACAATCTCTCAAATTGATCTGCTGAAGATCATGTCTCAACAACAAGAGGCCGCTGAGCGTCAACAACAGCAACTTCTTCAGCTGCTTCTTGATCAACAAGAGCAGCGAAAAAGAGAACAGGAACAACGAGAAAGGGAAATTGCCTCTCAGTTGGAACAGCGCAGGCTTGATAGAGAAGCTCAAGAACGATCCGAGACCAGTCTGCATGAACTGTTTCGGACGACTGTGGCAGCTCTTCAGGCTGTTCATCAGGTGAATGGCTCAGGAGAACCGGCTGTCACCACACGAGGTTCCAGAGTCGTTACTCCGCTTCCCTCTCCTGTTCCCTCTCCTGTTTCCGTTCCCGCTGTTCGACAGGTCCAACATCCAGGACAGTTCCAGGATGTACGAGACTCAAGGTCTGTGCCTTTTAGTAGGGGAATAGATGAATCCCCAATTGGTAGAGTAACAGTTAATAATGAGG
This sequence comes from Neodiprion fabricii, assembly GCF_021155785.1. Taxonomy (NCBI): domain Eukaryota; kingdom Metazoa; phylum Arthropoda; class Insecta; order Hymenoptera; family Diprionidae; genus Neodiprion; species Neodiprion fabricii. The sequence goes on from NC_060243.1 coordinate 14,756,895, forward strand.
TTGGCTTTTCCGAGCCTTTGCCTCATGTTCAACCTCGTTATTCCCATTTAAGCCAATTAAATAATACAAGATTTCCTGGGGTTGCTTCTCAAATTAACGAGAAACCTTTTTATCCTTTAAAACCGCCAATTTTCGATGGAAAGATTCCATGGGCAGATTATGAACGTCAGTTTAATACAATTGCTAAACATAACCAGTGGGACTCCGCCATAAAGGCCCACAGCCTTGCCTCTTGTCTTCGAACGCCGGCTTTGAATATTTTAACGGCATTGTCTGAGGAAGAAATTTCCGACTGTGAAAAACTTGGCTCCGCACTCAAGTTAAGGTACAGAAATGACCACTTGACAAAACTGTACACAGCTCAATTACAGACTAGAAGACAAGGACGAGACGAAGACCTCGCGTCTCTTAGCCAGGATATAGAACGGCTTTCGCATGTAGCATTGCCAGATCACGAGCCGTCTCGTAATTTATTAGCGACTCAAGCCTTTCTAAACGCAATTAGTGATCCAGAAATTGAAATGGCCGTTGGAACATCGGGCCTTACTTCTCTGAGGGAGGCAACGGCCAAAGCCCTCGAGGTGGAGACAATGAGGAAACAATATTTTGGGTTAAACAAGCTTCGTCGGATTGAGGTGTCAGAAAGCACCTCAGAAAAACGAAGTTTTAAACACTCGGAGGAGCCGAAACCTCAAAATTACAGAAATAAAAATAACAATAGTAATTTTAAACCAAGAAATCGAGGTTCTTTTCAAAACCAGAAAAACAAGCGTGTAGATAAGAACGCGGTCATGACAAGTCAAACCGGCTTGACTTGTATATTTTGTAAAAAAACAGGCCACGACGCTAATCATTGTTTCCTAATTGAAAAAATTAGTGGAAAACCGATGCAAGGCTCAAATCCAAACTCTTATAACAGGCGTAAGAAAAATATAGAAATAGGGGAAGCAAATCCTCAGTCTAGTTCTTCAACAGGAACTCACCCAAAAAACTAATTCCAGATGATTTGTCGGGGCGAAAATCATCGCAGATTGTTAGGAGAGAAAGCCCTCTTAGAAAATAGTTTTTAATTAGAAGTCTACGACAGTCTGGCCTTTACGCGCGGGGTACTGTGAATGGCGTCGATTGTCTATGGGTAATAGACACGGGCGTGGAAGTAACCGTAGTTCGATCGGATCTCTTTAAATCCGATGACCAGATTGTTCCCTTTTTCTCTCTGCGAACAGCCACTGGACGACCCCGGTTTTGAGAAAGGTTACTGTCCAAATTAACCTTTTTGGGTGTATCGACTCTCCGCATAAGGTTTTTATAGCAGATATAGAGGATGAAGGTATTTTGGGAATAGACTTTCTAACAGTTCATAACTGTGTTATCTCGACTAAGAGAAATTCACTAGCTTCCAACAATCGCCAAATAACTCTTTGTACAAATAGAAATAGAATTTATTGGACTCCTCTTAGAATTCGGGAAATAGAACTTTCAGAGGATGATTTGCAACAACATTTCCCTTTACATTTACAGAGCCTTGTTGAGAAATCTTCGATTTCGTTGAATTCAGCTCAGGTAAAATCGTTTAAATCTCTGTTGCTAGAATTTATAGATTCTTTCGCCAAAGATAGTGGTGATAAGGGCCGATGTACTTCTGTCAAGCACAAGATCGACGTCGGAGAGAGTTCACCAATGAAACAAGCTCCACGAAGACTCGCTCTCAACGCCCGAGAAGAGGTGAAGAAGCTTGTGGAAGACATGCGAAAGAACGATGTGATTGAACCATCGTCTAGTCCCTGGGCCTCACCAATCGTCCTTGTTAACAAAAAGGAGGGATCCAAATGATTTTGTATCGATTAACGGAAGCTAAACGATATAACGGAGAAAGATTCTTACCCTCTACCCAGAATCGACGAGACACTCGACCTGATAGCTGGTGCAACTTGGTTCAGCACCATAGATCTTCAGAGCGGATACTGGCAGGTCGAAATGGATCCCCTAGATAAAGAAAAAACAGCTTTTGTTACGGGTTTAGGAGGATTATGGCAGTTCAAGGTTATGCCGTTTGGTTTAAGTAATGCCCCGGCTACCTTTGAACGAATGATGGAGGCTGTTTTCCATGGGCTCACTGGCAAAATCTGTCTCGTCTATTTAGACGATATAATCGTTTTTGGCAAGAACTTTGAAGAAGAAGTTCAAAATCTCAGACAAATTTTCACTAGGCTGAAATAAGCAGGCCTGAAAATGAGCCCGAAAAAATGCCATCTGTTCCAGAAAGAAGTAGGCTTCCTCGGACATATCGTCTCAGCACAAGGTGTGAAGACCGACCCATCCAAAATAGAGGAGGTTTCTTCTTGGCCGACACCTAAGAATAAAGAACAAATTCAGAGCTTTTTAGGCCTTTGTACGTATTACAGAAGACTTGTAAAAGGTTTCGCTAGTAAAGCTAAATCTCTCCATCACTTGACCGGAATCAAGATTCCTTTTGACTGGACCCCGAAATGCGAAGAGGCTTCCAAGAAATTAAAAGAAAATCTTATTTCTTCGCCGATTTCAGCTTATCCAGAGGTCGAACTTCCTTTGATTTAAGATACGGATGCCTCTCTTTCAGGAATAGGCGGGGTTCTGTCACAAATTCAGGGAGGTCAGGAGAGAGTGATAAGCTATTTCAGCAGAGTTTTGAGTAAAACTGAGAGGAATTATTGTGTCACTCGTAGAGAGCTTTGAGCTGTTGGCAAGACCGTAGTACATTTTCACCATTGTCTGTACGGTAGGAGATTTTTGATACGTACAGATCATGCTTCTCTCAGGTGGCTACTTTCGTTCAAATCTCCCGAAGGTCAGGTAGCTAGATGGTTAGAAAGGCTCGGTCAGTACGATTTTGACATTCGTCATCGAGCAGGAATTCATCATAGAAACGCCGATGCTCTCTCTTGAAGACCCTGCGAGGAAATGCCAGAGTTCAAACAGTGTGCACGATTAGAGAAAAACCGTGACCCCTCTCTCATAATACGGAAGATTTCCTTCGAAAGTAACCAGGAGGAATGGAGAAAATCGCAACAAGAGAACGACACTTTGAATCAAGTGAAGTCTTCGAAAGAAGCAGAAAGTCGCCCGGACTGGCAGGATATATCTTTAGCCGAGCCAGATTTGAAACTTTATTGGGCTCAATGGAACTCTATCCTTTTAATTGATGGAATTTTACACCGAAAATGGGAATCTGCAGACTTGAAAGAAATCAGGTGGCAACTTTTGGTTCCCAGGTCACGAGTTCCGGAGATTCTTGCTCTTTGTCATGATTCTCCTGCAGGCGGACATTTTGCTTCAAATAAAACTCTGGGCAGAATTTGCAACTTCTACTTTTGGCCCCGTTGCCGGATGGACGTTGAAGATTGGTGTCGAAGATGTCGAATCTGCACGGCAAAGAAAGGACCTCGAGCGAAGGGACAAAGCTCTCTTCAAATTTACAACGTGGGAGCTCCATTTGAAAGGATAGCGATGAACATTCTCGGACCTCTCCCGATAACCAATTCTGGAAATAAATATGGTTTGGTTATTGCTGATTATTTTACTAAGTGGCCTGAAGTGGTTCCTTCCGCTGATCAAGAAGCCTCCACTGTAGCACAGGCATTCGTTAAAGAGTTTATTTGTAGACACGGAGTTCCTATAGAACTTCAGACTGATCAAGGCCGAAATTTTAAGTCAACCTTAATGAGAAAGGTTACTCAGATTTTAGGGGTTAGAAAAACTCGTACGACTCCTTTGCATCCGCAATCTACCGGCATGATAAAGCGTCTGAATCGAACCTTGCTACAGTATTTGTCGTCCTTCGTAGAGCAGAATCAGAGAGACTGGGACTCCTGGATCCCTTTCTTCCTCTTATCTTACAGATCTGCGATTCATGAGACGACGAAGCAGACGCCAGCCCTCATGCTTACTGGAAGAAATCTTCGACTTCCGTCAGATCTAGAGAAAGGCCCCGTTCCTGTGCAAAGACAGCATCAAACAGATCATGCCTTTTCATTGCAACAACGTTTAGAAAAAATTCATCACTTTGCTACGAATAAAATTTCTATGGCTTCAGATAAATTAAAAACTCGCTATGATATTCGAGCCAGAGATGTAAAATTTAATTCTGGAGATTCTGTCTGGCTCTTTCAACCCCGAAGACAGAAAGGACGATGTCCAAAACTACAAAGAAATTGGGAAGGCCCTTACTTAGTGGTTAACCGGATAAATGATGTTTATAGAATCCGTCGATCTCCTCATTTGCGTCAGAAAGTGGTTCACTTGGATCGTCTTGCTCCATTTGAGGAAGATCAACCTGGAACAGTCTCTCCAAGACCAGGAACATCCTTCGAGGTTAGATCTTCAAACGAACACCCTTGACGACTGTGATCGGTTTGGCCTTCTTTACAGTCGGTCATCGATTGGGAGAAGAATTTGCCTTTTGGAATTCATTTGAGTAAAACTCGACCGCTTACGATTATTATTGAATGAAATATCGGATGCGGAAAAACAACTTTCACCATTAGGTTTTTAGCAGATCGCCGGGTCTGTACACTTTTAGAACCTCTTGAGGAATATCGAGAGGTAGCTGGAATTAATCTTTTAGATTTGATGTATCAGGACCCCGATCGTTATTGCTATTATTTCAAGCATTTTGCTTAAATGGTTATGTTAGATAGACATCTTGAGACAACTTCATTACCTGTAAAGGTGATGGAAAGATCGTTATTCAGTAGCAATTGTTTTGTAGAAGCTCGTCGAAGGTTAGGTAATTTTCGCGACTTCGAATCTCATTTATTGATGAAAAATTTTGACCTTCTCATTCGCTCGTCTGAGCTCAGAGTAGATTTGATTGTTTATTTGCGAGTTTCCCCAGAAACTTCTTTTGCTCGAGTTAGTTCCCGTTCTCGTGAGATGGAATTGAGCATTTCTTTAGAGCTACTCAGAACTATTCATGAGGTTTATGAGGATTGGCTAGTAAATCAAACCTTTTCTTTTGTATCGGCTCCTGTTTTGGTTATAAATGCAGAAGCTATAGCCGACCAAGTTTTTCTAGAAACTTCTTCGGAATCGAGTTTTGTGTCGGATAGGCTTTGGTTTATTAATGTGAAAAGAGCCACGATTATTTTCGAGGTCGATGAGCGATTGCTTGATTTTCACATTTTATTAACTAGCAATATCGATCATCAGTAAAAACTGGCCCAATTTGAAATCTCACACCAACATTAATAAAAAAGAATTCCTAGCCGCCACCAAACTTTGTTTAGATTCATGCTATTTCGCCTACAAAGATAAATTCTACCAACAAATTTTTGGCGTAGCAATGGGCTTACCAATTAGCCCAGTAGTAGCGAATCTGGTACTCGAACATTTTGAAAAAAAAATCATTTCAAATCTTCCCTTCAGCCTACCTTTTTACTATCGGTACGTCGACGATATTATAACGTGTGTCAAGAACGAAAACCTACAACTCCTTCTTAATAAGTTTAACAACTTTCACCCACGTATTCAATTCACCTTCGAGTTGGAAAAAGATGGTAAAATCAGTTTTCTAGACACTATGGTGATTAACCACAATGACACCATAATTTTAGATTGGCACCATAAACCAACCTGGTCTGGGAGATACATTCATTTCAACTCACATCATCCCATTAAACATAAAAAATCTGCCGCCATATCCTTATTCGATCGCTGCCTTAGAATCTTCAACCCTCAATTCCTTAAAAAGAATTTAAAACTTGTAGAAACAACTCTCATTTCCAATGGCTACCCTATAAAATTCATTAATGATATCAAAAAGTATAGAGTAGATAAAATGTACAACTCGATTGATTGGAATTTAGACTCCAACAATCCAACTGATGTTAAGGATAAATTTAAAAACTCTATCTCTATACCGTATATTGAAAATCTATCTAGCCAAATCAAAAAAATTCTGAATGACGAGGGAATTGAAATTACTTTTAAAATATCTAATACTACCTAACTGTCTCTGTTTTCTCATCTTAAATCTGTAACTCTTAATTTAGAGAAAATTAACTGTGTATATAAAATACCATGTCGAGATTGTAGCATGAGTTACATTGGACAAACGTCACAACACCTAAAAAATAGAATTTCTGGCCATCGTTCTAATATCAAATGCCATGTCACTGACAGATGCGCTTTAGCAGATCACTCCTTGACCCTGGGTCACAATTTCGATTTCAACAACTCTATAACCCTAGCTACAGAACCGAACTGGTATAAACGTATCATCAAAGAAATGATTCATATCTTTAAGAACAAAAGGAACTCTGTTAACAAACGTACAGATATTGAACATCTTAGCCACTTATACTCCAACATTCTCTAGTTTACATAATCGTGTTCTCAAATCGTGGCGCCCCTTACTCCGATTGGTCACCTGCCTTTGAATTCCATGACTTTCGAACATAGATCAAGATCACACGTGATCAACATAGATTTACGGATCGATTCCCGCTAACCTTCACTTCCGTCCGAAATGCTGTACTACTAACAACACCTAAGCATGTACTGGTCGTCATTTTTTGTGAGTAATCTTTTCAAATTTAACTGATCTTTTCCCAATTCTAATTCCCACATTATTATTAAGCATTTTTCTGATATATTTCATTTCTCATCAACCAATTTTTCCTCTGATTAACCTCTCTTTAAAATTTGACACTTGACCTAAAACTGTCACTCTGACAGTTTCTTGCAACTGTTTAATTTTTCACCTAATTTGTACAACAACAAATATTCGTTTGAACATATTTCCATGCTCTCAATTTAGAATTGTTGTGTTGAAGCATCCTGTTTTTGTTAATTATTATAGAAATTATTCCTGAGGATGGTCGGCAGGGCCCGGCCGAAACGTCGATTTTTATTTTCACGTCTTTCAAAGTATTAAACTTTCTTCTTCCTGACCGGAATTTCGACAAACCTTCATCTTCAATCTACCTCCTGGTCACGAACTTCTTTCCTAAACATTTTATTAACCTTAAGTGTCAGTTTTTGTGAGTACTTTTCAGGTTACTTGACACAGCCTTTAACTATCCAATCTTTCCCCGATTCCTGAAGATGACCGGTGGTCTTATTTTGAAGAAGGACGCAAAAATGATTCAGATAAGATCGTTTCTCTTCTTTTGAATACATATTTAATTTATTTTATTCGTGTATTCTCCCAAATTCACTTAGTGAATTTGAATTGTTATACCACCACTCACATTTGTCCTCCAAACTCTAGGGTGTGCTGTTTCTGAAGAAGTCCTGGATTCAGTCACCCATTCCTTTTTCCTGTTTCCTGTGCCGGTTCTCAGAGGGAATCAGCCTTTACGTTGCCTAGGACCCAGAGTTCTTCCATTTATGGTTTCCCGCCTCGTCGAACTCATGTGTTTGATTCACCGGACTATTTTCCCTGAAGAGGAATGAATTTTCTTTTCGACGACGATCCGGATGATTTTGATGTCCTCAAATTCATGAAGAATCATGACACTAGATAACACTTACCTTTGTAAAAACAAGGCACATAAATTTTTGAAATTATTTAACGCTCAACTATCTGCTCAAGGTTTTCTGTGGTTTACCTTGAGACTGTGGGCAAATGCCAGATAGTAAAAAAGGGAGTTCTTAAATTTTTAGAGCCACAGCTCCAACTCACCTTTGAGCACTGATTGCTAGATCACTTTTATAATTGTATTATCTTTCCCGAGTCGGGACGACTCTTTTCCTCGGGGGGGGGGGGGAGTAGTGTTACAAAGGGTGAAATCACCCGTTTTGCCACCTCTTTAATGATCTAGTAGTCAGCATAGATAAAAGACGTTTATAAACCTCTTATGTCTTTCAAAAGAATAAGGTTGCTGCGTCAACCAACATTATTGTAAATACAGTCTTGTTTCAGACTTTAAACGAGAAACACATATCTTGCATCAAAGCATTTCCACAACATTTTATTCACGCTCTTGATTTCTTTTGACTTGATAATTAAACTCGCGGATCCATATTTATTTTCCGTAACGTCAAAGTACGTTACAATATATATATATATAAATCGTGAATCTTAATATGATCGTACTATTTGGTTTACTGCACAATTAACTATCAATATTGAGGTTTATGATATTGACGCAGCGATAGCACTTTTCATCAAGAAGTTGATTGTTACAGTGCTTTGAAGCAAAAAAATAATCATCAATCTCAATATTGATAGCATTTCATTCTCTGCGCACTTGTGGGTTATTTTTTTCCATTAATGGATTTTACCACGTATATCGGGAACTTTTGATTATTTGTATTTAAATAGATTGTCTTATTTACCACTTGCTGTTGCGCAATCGTGACATTCCACATTCATAATTTTTTCTTCCTCTTCGTTCACAGTTAGTGTAACAGAATACCCTTGGTTTCTCACTCGGTGCTCAGGATACACTCTGCATTTTACTTTACAAATATGTCGATCCCTTTGGAGACAGACATAACCTATAGCTTGATCGCCATACTTTTCTCGGCTTGACCTAATAAATAGTTGAATATTAAGTGTTTTCGTTCAATAGAGTTGTTTTCCTATGAGATACAACTAAAATTATGAAGCTTTGCATGAATAAAGGTTACTTACATTGCAGCCTTTGCGTTGCGAATTTCGGCAGCATTGAATTGATCACTGTTCCTGATATATTCACACACCATAAATTATGATAAATTCTGAGAATCGGCTTTCACGAAACCAGATTCAAGACGATTTGCCATTTTCTACGATTATGAGCCAAGAAAATAATGAATTGTGTTCTGACTGACACCTCGAACGTGTAAACACTTGGTGAATATGAGCCCGCGAAGTCGGCAACAACATCGACGTCAAACCAATGGCGTGGCGTTTCGACATCACGTGATAAAATTTAAATTTGCGTGCTTTTCAATGTATTGTTATTTAATATAATAATGATTTTTTTAACGTCAAAATATTATCAATGGCTTTTACTAATCATATACTATGGAAAAAAACATTTGACCATATCTAAAATTTATGAGAAGACCGAATTATTCGATTCAGAGCTAATAATATTATCATCGCTTGTACAATTTCGTTCAAGCCACAAAGGCGTAAGGAAAGAGCACCGGAGGAATAGAAAAAATGTGCCTGCCAAGTACGTAGCTCTTGGAATGTTGTTTCGATATCTACACGAAAAGCGAGGTCCGACTTCACGACGTGTATGTGCGGGGCGGTCGTGCTTGACATTTTTCCTGATTTCACAGCAAAGATTGACGATATGTTTTTCATTATAATGTAATTATCGTACTTGACGGCTATTTTTACGTTTCAAATGTTTTTGATTTGGTGATAGCTTTTTATGTTCCGACCACTTTGAACCCTCCTACTTTCAGAAGACAAGTAAAAATTATATAACTCTACGAAAAGGCAGTATCCCAACTTTATTTGGTAAAATATGAAACTATTAGGTGTGTGCATAAGTTTAAGTCTTTTTTCAGCGTTCTGATATAATTATTAAAATTTTGTTGTATTTCGCGCCTGATTGTGTATTCATTAGGTTGCTATCGAACTCTATATACCGCCATATGTTAGGGTCGGATGGTGTACATAACCTAAAAAAAAACCAGTGAATACGATGAGTAACGAGAAGCTCTATATTCGACACTGCATTCGGTATTAGTTCGAGCAAGAAAAACGTGCTGCCAAAGCATGCGAATCAATCTGTTCAATTCTTGGTAAAGGTACTGTATCTCACAGTACGTGTAAATTCTGGTTTCGTTGTTTTAGAGACGGTGATTTTGATGTGAGTGACCAGTTTTGATGTGAGTAATCCATTACGAGCTTCTTGAAGCGGGTCAAACTATCAATGCCGAACGCTATTTACATCAAATAAATGATTTGGCCGAAAAAATTGAAGAAACCAGGCCAATTACTGGTAAAGGCAGTCGTAAAGTCATTCTGCTGCACGATAATGCGAAGTCGCATGTTGCTCCGACCACTGAACAAATCATCTTTGACTTGAGTTGGGAAGTCATCCCGTACGCGGCTTACTCACCAGACTCATCACCTTCCGATTTTCATCTATTCATATCGATGCAGCATGCTCTAACTAGACAGAGCTTCCGTCATATCGAAGAAATACGAGAATGGCTCGACGATTTCATGACTTCAAAGCCGATGTCTTTTTTCCGTCAAAGAATCTCACAGTTACCAGAACGGTGGCAGAAAGTTATAGAAAACCAGGGAAATTAATGAAGATTATTTATAACGCTTGTAGTAACATGATAATAAGAGAAAGTTGAGAAACAAAAGACTAAAATTTATGCACACATTAACTCCTTCTAGGTCGGAGAAAACTCCGCGTGCATAAAGACACGTAGATATCTTGACGCACCGTTGTGTCAATGCCGTCGAAGCGATTAAATACCTAAAGATTATAAGTTGCTCGGTTATAGAAAAATCGTTGTTGGAACATTTCTGTGCATTTCCATTGTTGTTCTTTATTAGTAACTTATCTGTAGGTGAAAAGATGCAGCAGACTGAATCTCAGGATAAATCGCATCGGCCTACCACAGTAAATGTAACCAAAGTACATGATTTTGATGATCCATTGTTTACCACAGTAAATACAACCGAAGTACATGTTATTAATAAGCCATTGTTTTCAGGACGTTGTATTATTTTTAAATATTGTTAGGTTTACAGATTTTTGTTTGTCTTCTGTTCAGTAAACTTGACTCGTAGATTTTGTTGTCTCCGTAAATGTAACAGACAAGAATCCCAACGCCATAGAAACTGATAGTAATCGTCTCAGTTTGAGTACTAACCTTCTCAGTCGAGTAATAGTATGTAAAAATATTGCTCAGTATACCACTCGTTGCAGAACCATGGCGAAAATGCGAATCTTATTTCAATTCAAGAATTATTTCTAGTTGGCTCTAGGGATAACCTGTGTCCTCCGTCAACACCAACGAGCGTACGCATTGATACGCCGAGAAGTTCGAAGGCCGTTTCACATGATCATCACTACACAGATACTCCGAGGACAACTAGAAAGAAACTGCTTCAAATCAAAGATGTTCTGTTTGTGAAAAAAAACTTATCAAACTGAGAGAATACATAGGTCGCTTAAAAAAACGAGTAACATCTTTGCATGACAGCATTACCGAACTTGGAAATGAAAGATTGGTATCTGAAAATGTATTAGTTCCTTGGAATCAATACCGGACGAAGGTGTTTCGGAACTAATTGGACGTGCTGCTAAAAATGGTGAATTACGTATAACAAGAAAAAAGTATCCGCCTGAACTTCGTTCTTTCACTTCGACAATTCATTCCTTTTCGGCAGAGGCTTATAATTTTGTGAGAAAAAAATTTAGATTAGCTCTGCCTGATCCTCGTGTGTTACAGTACTGGTATCAAAGCATTTACTGTAAATTTGGCTTTACGGCGGAAAGTTTTGCCACTTTGAAAATAAGAGTAGAAAATGAAAGAACTAATAACAAAAAGGTATTCTGTGGTCTGATACTCGATGAAATGGGACTAAAATAAGGCATTCAGTGAAACAGAGATGGGACTTTTAGAAGTCATTTGAATTTTGGTACTATTTTGCAGTCGAATGATGATCTGATAAAAGAAGCCAGAAATGTCTTTGTTTTGTTGTTAGTTGCTATTGATAATCGTTGGAAATTATCAACTGGGTATTTTCTCCTGAATCGTATCGGATCAGAAACATTGTACACGTTGGTCACTGATGCATTGATAAAATTGCATAAAACTAACGTTCACGTTGTATACCTGATTTCAGATGGTACTAGTGAACACTTTGCCTTGGTGCGATTGTTAGGTGCTAGTTTCAAAAAGCCTCATCCACAGCATTACTTTCCGCAACCCGTGTCTGAACATCGGACACACGTAATTTTTGACGCTTGTCATATGCTTAAGTTAATCAGGAATTGCCTAGGTGACTTTAAGATTCTATATGATGAAGCTGGAAATAAAATTAGGTGGAGATTTATCGCAGAGCTTGCACATTTACAAGAGACTGGGGGCTTGAGAGCAGGTAACAAATTGTAACACAGTCATGTACAATACTTTAAGATGTAAATGAAAGTCAGATTAGCTGCTCAAACGCCAAGTCAAAGTGTAGCTGATTCTTTGGAATTTTGTTTACATCTCGGGTTATCCGAATTTCAAGGTTGTGAGGCTATTAAACAGTTTATAAGGTGTATGGACATACTGTTCAACTTTTTGAATTATACAAATCCTTTTGCTGAAGGCTATAAAGCTCCACTTGAAAGAAACAATGAACATTTATGGCGTCCACGACTTCTGGAAATTCTTAATTATACAATATGTACTGTGACGTGGATTTTTCCCGCTCTTCGGTCACTCGGAGAAAATGACCGAGAACTTACCGCACGCACAATAAATCGGCGTCCACGATGTACCCTGGACCTAAAACAATATCGCGAAATTTGTTGGGCGCCTGGCGTGATTAACACGCCTCGAAATCGGTAATGCGATATACCGCGACCATATACTCGATAGCTCAGTACTGCGGAGAGGGGAGGGGTAATTTTTGGGTAGAGAGAGATGTAACACACATACGCCAACACGTGGTTTGGCCAAATCACTATAAAATTCCAATAATATATTTCTAGCCAGCGATAATACAAAAAAATGAAAATAATAATAATACTGCGAAAGTCGTTCTTCGCGATTCTAAATACAAATGCTTAGATGTAACAAAAAAAAAAGAAAGAACAAACAAAATAAAAAAAAATGAATAGATCTAGAAGACCTCTACAGCCTACGTGCGCTAGTCGCTGTCTTAATAATACTCTAACCTACAAAAACCTAAAACAAAATTTTGACTCGATGCGCTGCCCGCGATCGTCCTCTACTAACTACGACGCTAATCGTCACTTAACCATAAACCGCTAGACAAAAACGTAATCGAGATCATAATCGACGCGCTAACCGCGATCGTTATTAAATCTAGGTGATGTCTTACTCCTACGTGCACTAGTCGCCACCTTACTGATACACAATAATTCATAAATTAAACCAAAAGGACGTGACTCGACGCGCTAATCGCGACCAAATTAATAAATCTAGGAAGCTTTCCTTTTCGTGCTTGCGTGTAGCGTATTATGACGCATCCGAGCTCCAGTCGTAGTCACTATTTCCAAAAAGTTCGCAACCCGTCCCGCTAAACCGAGCATCTACGCACAGTGATACGCGACCCACACGAGAGGTGATCCTTTTTACATACGCAGACTCGACGAGACCCCGTGCAGCGGAATTTGGCCACACTCAATTTCGAACCGAAATTGTCCCCCACTCGAAACCGTGACTCTACGCGAGACTTTACAGGGATCAACTTGACTCTACGCGTTATCGCGGAAACTCAGGCTACGGTCATCATCAAGGAGATCGGCAAACAAATTTCGAGCGCTACTCTAACTCAATGAGCAAGTGGGCCGACCGTTTACCAGTGCGCCAATCTAACTTGTGCTCGAAATATGTTCGCAAAGAATTACAAGCGCTTACCATTTCACATCCACACAAGAAATTCTCCGACCCCGGTTTCTGCCATGTCACACACAATTTTCTAACTTTCAATTTACTTAATCGTGACCACCGCGAAACGTTGCCAGGACTCAAGTGACGAGCTCTGCAAATCGGAGCCGCAATTCGAACATGCCTCGAACATAGGCGCTATCCGTAGTCAAAATTCTCCCGATCTAATTGGGGTTCTCGTTACGAGATTCTTACAGCCTAGCTTATCGCTATCATTGAATCCCGCTGTCGCAGGGTGTTGATTGGCTGGCCAGTCTCTGGTACCCCGTAGCTCGACAGTGGCGTGGTGACGACTTCGCAAGGGTGCCTGTCGTCAGTTGGGCGACGGGGAGGGGGCTACGACTCGCCGGCCACCAACGGGAATCTCGTCCGCCTGGGGTTCCCTCGCGGCAGAGCTATCCGTTGACGCTCTCTCCGTAGCCTCGTGCGAGGCCCTCCTTTCGTCGCGATCCGCCGCGATTGCCATCCGGTAACGTCGTTCGAATTTGCTGCCGATCCCCTGTCTGAGGCCGCATTTACTCGCCACTAAAAAAAAAAAATAAACAAAAATCATGAAAAGTCGTATTCGCTAGACCGACAATGGTCCCCTCTCAGAGTCTCGGATGCGTGACCGTTGTCCTGGCGCTCTTTTTCGAAATGAGCCGCGGTGTGATCCGCGGGCTTCCTAATTTTGGGTTCCGTCTAGGGTTCGGGGAGCCGTTTGGAACGCGCAGTAAAAATGACACGTTACAGTATATATGTAAATAAATAAATGATAAGGCATACAGTAAATTCAAAATACTACAAGTCTCATCCTTGCTTCAGCAGCGACCACTCCCCTCCATGCGGCTCAGTCGAAACGCTAGCGACATCTAGCACATATATAAAATGTCATATAAGGTTGATTTGTACGGATATTAGTACTGAACGTAATTATAAAGATCTGATTGAAACTACAATGACATAATATAGTTCTCCAATATCATTATCAGCTGTCTTTTGATTACCATATGATTTGCAACATTTCACATCAAACTAAGAGTATCGCCGTACAGGCATTTCAAACAACAAACAACTCGACGTTACGAATAATCAAATCAAATATGTTCAACTTTAATCATTAAACTCGTATCAAAATCATCACTTGAAAAAATCCTGAACACGCATATTGTTTATAATCTTCGGCGACACTTTCGCGTATTTCCTGTACCGACGCGTCCAGCATTGTTCTGAATAACGTCACAACGCCTGTAACGGCACGCTCGACCGCCTTTTGTACCGTCCTTGTTGACTGATCGTCGTTGGCCATCTTGTGATGTATACAGGGTGTCCCTAAATTGCCTCCCACGGACTAGCCAGCATAATACCTCGTTAAATTCCAACCGAGAATTTCTTTCCCGGAAGCTCGTCCGACGCATAGTTTTTGAATTATAAGCGATGGCGCTAGGCCAATCAGAGTGCACCATTTCATCTAGATTTGCCGCCACGGAAATTGCTGTTTTGTTCGTCTGGGTGAATTATTATTATTCGTTTACGAATTAAATATCGGCACCTCCCCTCTCTCGCTGCTGTATCCCTTATTCTTGAGGATGCGCTTCTGTTTACACACACAAGTGTGCGCCCATGGATGTGCGGCCGGCAGCGTGTGCCGCGGCAACAATACCGAGGTCAGCGCCCGAGAAGGGGTACAGCAGCGAGAGAGGGGAGGTGCCGATATTTAATTCGTAAACGAATAATAATAATTCACCCAGACGAACAAAACAGCAATTTCCGTGGCGGCAAATCTAGATGAAATGGTGCACTCTGATTGGCCTAGCGCTATCGCTTATAATTCAAAAACTATGCGTCGGACGAGCTTCCGGAAAAGAAATTCTTGGTTGGATTTTAACGAGGTATCATGCTGGCTAGTCCGTGGGAGGCAATTTAGGGACACCCTGTACATACCCACGCTGCGCGTACCCGAAAACGAATCCTGCTGATTGCTGATATACTTTATCGTATTGCGCGCATACACCTCTTAGCTTGTTAACAATCCAAACCGTTTTTTTATGTTCAATTACAAATCACACCGAAACCAAAATAATAACCGCCGCGTCCCCCACACGCTATACCACGCCACGCTGTACCGTACAAATCTCGATAATAAGCCTTTGCAACGGCCGGCGTGATGCCAGCGTGACAAATACACCGTAAATAACCCGCCGGCACCGGTTTACAGAACGATTGATCAAGTTTTTCTACCAACACTCGCAATTTTCTGCAAAATCACCGTGGTATGTAAGCGGCCACTACCGCCGACGCACGCGAAATGACGCGAAGTATGTTCTAGCTAGACACAGCCGCTCGTGTTTCGATCGCCACGCCTCAAACGGGCTACTTGCGAACCGTGGCCAGAGAGCCTGCTGTACGTATGTACCGCGCCCGGTAAAGGCACAAAATGGCGGTTACACGGTACGTGGTGTACGTTAAGCGTACGGGCATGGAGACTAGAGTAAAGTCTCCATGCGTACGGGGTTAAGGGAGCTTTCCAGTGTGACAGCCCGAAAAATCGCTGTTTTTCGCGATTTTTTTTTTTAAAGAAAAAATAATCTAATCGGTCTGGTTTTTTTTTGTATATTAATTGGGTATTGAAGAATACTAAACAATTTTTTAAAGATCGATTTATTTATCAATTAATATCTATAAAAATGATGAAACAATTGTTGCAGAAAATGCACTTGGATGTGGTGTCCACGTTGGGGGTCACAATTTTTATCTGAAACAAAAAACACAAAAAGATTATTGATCGGTATATAATTGGCTTTCGTGCTATGGAGGCTTTTTTCTTTTTTTTTTTTTTTTGCAAAAATGGCGCCGGTTTGAACAAAAAGTATCGATTTTAGCATTTTTTTTGGCAGTTTTTTTTACAAAAAAATAGGAAGATGTCAAAAAAAAAAAAAAGCTTCCATAGCACGATAAACAATGACGTTAAGAATATTGTGTAAAAAATTCAACTCGATACCTTTAAAACTCTGCCCTCCAAGTTGGACACCGTTTTGAAAAATGCTGTTTCGAGAAAAACGCGTT
Source organism: Neodiprion fabricii (assembly GCF_021155785.1). Taxonomy (NCBI): domain Eukaryota; kingdom Metazoa; phylum Arthropoda; class Insecta; order Hymenoptera; family Diprionidae; genus Neodiprion; species Neodiprion fabricii. The sequence goes on from NC_060243.1 coordinate 14,773,515, forward strand.
CAAAGTTTCAAGTGAGGAAATTTTAGGTAAATCGTTTACTTACGGTCAATCAGCGATGCCAGGTCCGTACAATATCCCTTCTGCTTCTTCGAAAAGATCGTGCTCAATGGATTGTTCAGTCCGACGAGCTGTCCTCGCCTCTTTGCTATCCAGGGACGCCCGGCGGTTTGCTTGGATGATGCGCGCATTCTTGTACTTAGCGGCGAAATCTGCGGCGCTCGGCCCTATCGTGCATCCCATCGTCTTCAAAATTTTTAAAATTGGGTCGTAACCTTCATTGAAGGTGCACACAGCACACTGCGTAGCGATTTCTACTATCTGCTTGCCGCAGAATACATGCTTTGGGGCTAGTTGCCACACACAGTGATTGATTGATTTTCAAGAATTTAGCACGCCATCCGCTTTTTTTTTGAAAATTGAGTGCGACAAGAAAATAAGTCGCGCGACTAATTTACGGCTAATTAACGGCAAATTATGCAATAGTCCGAATTCACATTTTCGACAATTGGTGAGCCAAGTTCATGTACGTGCAGGTAGGAACGAGACAATAGAAATAACGGTCGCACGGGCAGCTGTAGCGCTCCGTTGCCTTCTTCCAAAAAATGCTGTACAGTAACCGAAATAATTTGAATTTCGGCATGAATATTTCAGGGAATATTCGGAAGAGTGTATACTATTCGATAAAGCAAAAAAAAAAAAATCGATTTTTTGAAAATTTCACACTGGAAAGCTCCCTTAACATTCGTGCGGCCATTTCAAAGGCGAATGTTTACGCAATCTTGTAGAATAAATAGATGTAATGATTCGCGTATCTGTAAGAGAGCATCTTTGACTCGACCTGTTTACGGTTGGTATTGATGACAGAAGTATGTGCGGTGTCGTTATATATTGACTGTTGTTTATTGTTTCTTAAAACATTATTATATACCACTTGGTTCTTGTGCATAGACATATGTAGATTTAATGAATGACACCGATACTTATTGTGACAAGCCTAGTATAACGATAATAAACGTATGATCTGATCTTTTTGATAATAATGTGTGTTAATTAACGACTAATTCCCTCAATCCACGTTACACCGACCCGACACGTTCCGAAGACTTGACTATCTGGACTTTGAGAATTGAGGATAATCGAGACGCGAGAATGGAAACCGGACACGTTTCGACAGACTCGACTATCTGGACTTTGAGAATTGAGGATAATCGAGACGCGGGAATGGAAACCGGACACGTTCCGACAGGCTCGATAATCTGGACTTCGAAATTGAGGATAATCGAGTCGCGGGAATGGAAACCGGACACATTCCGACAGACTCGACAATCTGGACTAAAAAATTGAAAATAATCGAGACGCGGAAACAGAAACCGGATACGTTCCGGCAGACTCGACAATCTGGACTTTGAAATTGAGGATAATCGGGACGCGGGAAGAGAAACCGGACAAGTTCCGAAATTCTCGATAATTTGGACTTCGAAAAATTTTGGGCATCGAGTCACAAACCGACTTCATTTACGACAGACCGGACTAGGATCCGTTCACAATCTTCTATCCTTCTCTATCGTGTGGAGGATACAAATTTCCATACGTTGTGCTGTATTTCCTCTTTATCGTCTTATGCTGTTACCTATTTTTCTTTCTTGCTTCCATTTTCTTACTGTTTCTCTTTTTCTGAATAATAAAATACTTAGTGGAAGTGATTTATGGATTTGAACATCCAGTTACATATCATGATTGTTCGAATTTCCATACGTTTTGCTGTATTTTCTCTTCATCGTCTTATGCTGCTACCTATTTTTCTCTTTTGCTTCCATTTTCTTACTGCTTTTCTTGTTTTGCCTGCGTCTTCACTTTCTCCTGACTGAATCTTTTTGGAGTTTACTCCTTAAGAAACGATTTGAGTTATGGGGCCCGGTACGGAAATTATATGAAGAGTAAAATCAAGTGTAACACGAAAACTTGACGCGTTATAGAAAAAGACAAACATATATATGTGCAGGATTGAACGTGCAAAAGAATGAGATGGAATACATTACACAGCGTATCCTATACTCGGGGTTTCCTCTTTCTGCGGTGCTTCGTAGTCTCACTGTATAGTTCACTACCTCTGGTCTGAGAGTTGAATGTGTGCCTATGTTTGTACGTGTGTGTTGTGTGCCTGCGTATGAATTTATAAGACGTGACGTTATCACGTCAAAATATTTGAAAACATGGAAGAAATTGATTTAGATGATAATGAAGAAGAATCCGAAAAACACATGAATGCGGTTAATTGGTAAGCTTATCGTTTACATTTATGAATGATATACATTTTAAATACGAACAGCTAGATCTTTTACTTAGTGTTTTTATTATTTTTGATTAATTGATTTAATATATTTTATATTTATATGTATAATATTTTATATTACTTATATTAACCCTTAGCGGCACACATTTTTCCTTACTGACTATCGACTTGAATTTTGTACTCGAGGGTCTTTGAGGTCGCTGGTTATGAATCTGCACTCAAAATTTGAAAATTCAAGATGGCGGATTCAATATGGCGGACCAAACGTGCCAAAACTCGTTTGACGAGAGCGAAAGTTGGTTTCCGGGGGTTTTCAGGGTCGCTGATCACGAACCCGCACTCAAAAGTTAGAAATTCAAGAAAGCGGATCCAAAATGGCGGACCAAAACGCAGAAGTCGTTTGACGAGAGCGAAAGTTGGTACTCAAGGGTTTTTGCAATCACTTATTACGAATATGCACTCAAAATTTGGAAATTTAAGATGGCGAATCTAATACGGATGTCGTTTGACGAGAGAAAAAGTTAATAGTTGTGGGTTAATCATTGCTCGGTTTCCAGCAATTTTTGAACGATTCACTGAGTCGGTCCACTAGAGGTCACACTTCGTATGATTTATAATAATTAGGCGTACCCTTTTTAGGTTCTACACTGTCATGAAAAGTACATATATATATATTAGGGTAGTCCTTATTTTGGGTTAGTCGGAATTTCAAACCTCTCACCCCTTGCATACCTCCCATTTGCCAAAAAAAAAAATGTGTGCAAAGTTTAAGCCCAATCGGACAACGTTTACCCGTGGCCCAAGAGGGTCAAAGTTTAATATTGGAGTCAAATGGTAAAAACGAGCTTAAAGGCCTTTATTTAAGTAGACCAGCGAAAAAAAATCATAGCAGGCTATAATCCACAAGATTTCTAACTAAATTCACAACTAATCGAATGTACTGATACCGAGTTCCGCCAAAAATTTCTATGTCGAGTTGTAGATGTACGTATTTGTAGATGTACGTATGTTGTAGAATCTACGTATTTGTCAAAAGTTATTGTAATCTACAACTCGACATAGAAATTTTTGGCGGAACTCGGTATCAGTACATTCAATTAGTTGTGAATTTAGTTAGAAATCTTGTGGATTATAGCCTGCTACGATTTTTTTTCGCTGGTCTACTTAAATAAAGGCCTTTAAGCTCGTTTTTACCATTTGACTCCAATATTAAACTTTGACCCTCTTGGGCCACGGGTAAACGTTGTCCGATTGGGCTTAAACTTTGCACACATTTTTTTTTTTGGCAAATGGGAGATATGCAAGGGGTGAGAGGTTTGAAATTCCGACTTACCCAAAATAAGGACCACCCTAATATATATGTATATATTAGGCTGATTCAAAAAAAACGGCTAATTTTTTTTTTTTCAAAATTCTCACATAAAAACTTCCGAGAAGGTGCGAAAAGACGCCTGTAAAAAGCAGAGCCCTTAATATTATTATTAAGAGGTCGGGCATCGGGAATTTCTATTTCCCGTTTAAATAACACAGGAATAAATTTTTTAAAATTTTGCAATTTCGTATTTTTGCAACGGCTCATTGAATTAGCGGACCAAAGCATATTTTTGTAGGAAATTTGACGCTCTACAAAAAAAGTCCTAACAAAGTTTTCGATAGTCACACTCCTTCAAAAGTTATTTGAGGTCAAAGTTGAACTTACAAAAAAATTCAGTGATTTTTTTTTTTCGATGATACTATGAATCTTTTCTCATTATTTTGTTATAAAGATATATTTAATAAATATATCTTACTCTAATTGGGCTTTTTCAATCATTAATTTTCTCATCGAGTCAATATAAAGTTACCTTACAAAAATGCGATGTTAAATAATAAACATGTTATCATGGAGAATCCATAACTGATGCACTTGACTATTTAAAAATGTAATTGTTCCGAAATCTATCCTCTTTATAACAAAATAATGAGAAAAGATTCATAGTATCATCGAAAAAAAAAAACATTGAATTTTTTTGTAAGTTCAACTTTGACCTCGAATAACTTTTGAAGGAGTGTGACTATCGAAAACTTTGTAAGGACTTTTTTTATAGAGCGTCAAATTTCCTACAAAAATGTGCTTTGGTCCGCTAATTCAATAAGCCGTTGCAAAAATACGAAATTGCAAAATTTTAAAAAATTTATTCCTGTGTTATTTAAACGGGAAATAGAAATTCGCGATGCGCGACCTCTTAATAACAATATTAAGGGCTCTGCTTTTTACAGGCGTTTTTTCACACCTTCTCGGAAGTTTTGATGTGAGGATTTTGAAAAAAAAAAATTAGCCGTTTTTTTTTAATCAGCCTAATATATGTATTATTATTATTTAGTAAAGAGTTTTCATTAGTCCAATGGTTCTTTATGGCTTCTCATCACTCAATCAGTGAAAACTAATTTTCTCAAAAAATTGGTGGATTTTGTTGTATTTTATATCTGGGTGCCAGACTGGTTTGCCATACTAGATCTGTGATTTTGAATTTTGCAAATCTGAAAGCGGATTTGTAATCAGCGACCCCGAAAACTCTTTTTCCCATACAACCAAATCAATCGAAATTGTTTTGTAGTAATAAAATCGGTCATTCGATGTGTACAGCCGCCATATTGTGTCCGCTATTTTTTATTTTGTAAATCTGAGAACGGATTCGTAATCAGCGACCCTAAAAACCCCCACCTACCAAAAATCGTAAGGATACTCTTAAAACTATCTTCAATAATACATTTTTGGAGTTTACTCCTTAAGAAACGATTTGAGTAAAGCCCGGTACGGAAATTTTATGAGGAGTGAAATGAAGTGTAACACGAAAACTTGAGGCGTTATAGAAAAAGACAAACATATATATCTGCAGGATTGAACGTGCAAAAGAATGAGATGGAATACATTACACAGCGTATCCTATACTCGGGGTCTCCTCTTTGTGCGATGCTTCGTAGTCTCACTGTATAGTTCACTACCTCTGTTCTGAGAGTTGAATGTGTGCCTATGTTTGTACGCGTGTGTTGTGTGCCTGCGTATTACGAAGTTCTGCCGCAACTTGTATACTGCTGCTGAGTACAGGGTACACGAAAAAAGAAATTCAGCTCGTGGAACTAAATATTAGATAGTTACTTGTAAACAGTTCGTCGAACTAAACGTTCTGTTATTGGAAGAGCACTGCATGGTTCGTATAACTGACTGTTAGTCAGCTGTCATAGCTGTACGTTGTTCAGCTCTCTCAGCTAAACAGCTTCGTTCGAAGAGCTAGACCAGAATTTTTCGGCTCCGCTCACAGCGCTTATTATTAAATAGTACAATTATATTGCTATTAGTATTATTTTTCATCATTATTATCATTATTTATTCAGTGTCATTTACATATTTGAATGGACTATTTAAACAATTATCTATCAACTGTATTTAAATCATACTCATGAAATTTGAAGGTTATGAAATATGTCAACGCACCAGAGCAGAGCGCAACTTACAGCTCTTAGAGCAAAACCATTCAGCTGTGAGATCTGAACAACTTGCAGCTATCAGAGCTGACTAATATATAGTTGCTGTAACTACAAGATAGACCGTAGAGTGCGTATAGTTACTGGAGCTGTAGAATACAGCTCGCCGAACAGAATTTTTTTTTCCGTGTATGCATGCTTTATAATAAGTGCATATAGTAGCATTTATTGTATCGATACAACGTACACAAACAGCAACCTAACCATCAACTTTCAATGTTTTGATTTAAAAGTTGTCTTGTACTTCTATGCATTGATACGTGTATTTTTATGTACAACGCTTTTATTGAAGTAATATAAATAATCCGAATTATTACAGATATATGTTTGTTTCTCTTATCATTTTGAAAGATGCGTTCATTTACCCTCTTTTTCTATTCGATATATATCATAATTATCGTTCGTAAGGAGTAAACTCCGGTCGTGCGTCGGAGCTGACACACACACTTTTTTGCTCTTCTTTTTCTTTTCTCTGTTGTCCATTTTTTTCAAATTTCTCCATTTGTCCATTTGTTCATTTTTCAGTGATTTCTGTGTTCTTACTGGCTTTCCTTTTATTGCTGATTCTGTATTCTTTCCGTTTGTATTCTCTCCTCCTCTTTCTTTCACTTTCACTTCTTTTCTCCTTTATACAGTACTTTTTTTTCCTTCTTCTTATGAGGTTCCGGTGGAGTCAGTAAAGGGGGTCAACCCCTCGGCCTCTCTAACTCCTATCACCTCCTGTGCATTTTTCTTTTAAGTTCATCTATGTTTATTTGTTCGTTTGTGGCCTCGATGTATATGCGTTATGCATAATTTATTTAATAATTTCCTTGTCCACAATGTTCTTTATTGCATTTTCATTTTTTTCAGTTGAATTTTTATACCTTTCTTCGACCTGCATCGTGAGAATGCAACGTAGAGTTGACCATGTCCAAAGATCGGTCGGTCAATGAATAGTCCCACGTGGTCAAAACTTTGTCCTTGTGATTTATTTATAGTTATTGCGAATGCCAACCTGACTGGAAACTGTCGCCTGTGGAGGATAAACGGCATATCTGTGTTTCCCCGCGTATCTAATTTAATTCTTGGTATTTCTACTATTTGCCCTTTTCGCTCTCCAGTTAGAAGTTCACCAATGAAATTCTAGAGTGCATAAACCATCTGGTATTGATAAATTTCACAATAACATCACAATTGCTCCGACTTTCAGCTGTAGATTGTGTGATGGTAAACCTGATGGCGTTAATCTATTTAAATACTCTATCGGATATCGCAGAGTAGCTTCTGCGTCAAGTGCTGCATCCGCAGTATCAATTCCTTGTAATGTTGCGTAATCTATGCTTCTTGATTCGAATATATTGACATCCATTCTACTTAGTATCTCTGTATTTAACTGATCAACTTCGACATTCAATGGAGCTAAGATGGCTTTGTTTGTTAATTCATCAAGTGGTAGATTTATTGAAATATAACGGCTATTAAATTGTTGCTTTGTATTTCTTTCTCTGGTACAAACAACTCCACTTCTCCATTAACTATATTACGTAACCACTCTGAAAACTTTGTGGCATCCTCCTTTGCTCGCATATTTTTTTTCAAGCTTAATTTTTCGAAAACACTCCAAAGTGTAGAGTATTTGATTGTTTCTTCTATTATTTGTTGTTTACCTCCTCGTCTCACAATTGGTAAAACTTGTCTGAAGTCTCCACCTAGTATTTATAGTCTTCCCACCAAATGGTGATGTGTCTTCCATTATATTTTTTAACGTTCAGTCCATCAATTCTAAAGCACTTTTCGGTATCATCGAACATTCATCCCATATAAATACATCTATAATTTGTATTTTTTTTTTTTTTTTTACACGTTGCATTTGTAAAAATAGTTCCTTCATTTCGCAGTGTCAATGGTAATCCAAATGTTTTGTGCGCGGTTGTTCCATATCGTAGTAAAATGGCTGCTATACCTGTCCAAGCAACACATGCAACATTTTTTTTTTCAGATTTCAACATATAGTATAACGCGTTGTATAAAAGTGTTTTTCCTGTTCCTCCTGGTCCATCGATGTGAAAGCATTTTTCTTCTTGTTTTCTACTGGTACTTTTGTCAGACATAATTTTATCAAAAATTTGTGTATAAATTATATTCTGATCGTTGTTTAATTGTTCCACCAGTTCACTGCCTTTCTTTGCAAAGGGTTCTATATTTTCTACTGTTATTTCTTCTACTTCATTTTCGAAAATCATCTGTGGTATTGGTAAGTAAAAATCAGCACATGATCTTGCTTCAGCTCTGAGAAGATGCTCAATTGCACATAGTGCTCTATTTTCATGCTGATTCACAAAGTCTTCAGATAGTGCTTTCTTGTAAGTGTTCCATAAATCTATCACGTTCGATGGCATTTCACCGATTAGATACCACACAAAAAAAAAAAAGTGTGTGTCAGGTCCGACGCACGACTCGAGTTTACTCCTTACGAATGATAATTATGATATATATTGAATAGAAAAAGAGGGTAAATGAACTGATCTTCGAAAGTGATAAGAGAAACAGAAAAATTTCCAAATTTTGAGTGCATACTCGTAATAAGTGACCGCAAAAACCCCTGAGTACCAACTTTCGTTCCCCCAAACGACTTTTTACATTTTCGGTCCGCTGTATTGAATCCGCCATCTTGAATTTCTAACTTTTGAGTGCGGATTCGTAATTAGCGACTCCGAAAACTTTCGAGTGCCAACTTTCGCTTTCGTCAAGCGACTTTTTGCGTTTTGGTCTGCCATATTGGATCCGTCATCTCGAATTTCTAACTTGTGAGTGCAGATTCGTAATTAGCGACCCCGAAAACCCCCGAGTACGAACTTTCGCTCTCGTCAAACGATTTCTGCGTTTTGGTCCGCTATATTGGATCCGCCATCTTGATTTTTCAACTTTAGAGTGCGGATTTATAATCATCGACCTAGAAAACCCCCGAGTACCAACTTTGGCTCTCGTCAAACTACTCTTTGCGTTTTTGTCCGCCATATTGGATCCGCCATCTCGAATCCGCCATCTTGAATTTTCAAATTTTGAGTGCAGATTCGTAATCAGCGACCCCAGAAACCACCGAGTACAAAATTGAAGTCGATAGTAAGTAAGGAAAAATGTGTGCCGCTAAAGGTTAATATAAGTAATATAAAATATTATGCATATAAATAAAAAATATATTAAATCAATTGATCAAAAATGATAAAAACACTAAATAAAAGATCTCGTTCGTATTTGAAATGTATATCATTCATAAATGTAAACGATAAGCTTACCAATTAACCGCATCCATGTGTTTTTCGGATTCTTCTTCATTATCATCTAAATCTATTTCTTCCATATTTTCAAATACTAGGGGTTTCGCCCCTGCGCGCTTCGCGCGCCAACCCCATCTCGGCGCTACGCGCCTCGTTGTTCGGTGCTTCGCGCCTCACTATTTCCTTACGCATTGTCTAGTAGACAGGCGAATTTCTTCATGTTGATTTCATGACAGGTCTGCACTTGCTGTCCACTTCAATTCCTTCTGTGCTTACTTTTCTTTTTTTCATCAATCTAAGCTTCCATTCGTTGGTTGAAAATTGGTGTTCCTTCTCTATTGATATCGATCTATCTCCTTGACTTGCTGAATTATTTTTGCTACCGCTCTGCCCGTTATTCTCCAAAATCACCTTCTTCATAGTATTTTTTTTTCTATATTTGTGTTGCTGTTTACTCCGCAAAACACCTCTTTCTCTTGTGGTTAACATAGATCCTGGTCGTCCTCTTGCCTGGTTATAGGAATATTTGTTTATTATTATTCTCTGGCTTATTTGGTTCTTCGCACTTACAATTTTATTTTCCTTTTTCTTATGTGATACGTCCGACCATCCACCGTCTCCATCGCCTTGTCTGCTGGTTGAAACTCCTTCTTTCTGTTCGTTGGTTGAAAAGTCAGTATGATATTTTTTGTTCGCTTCCCTATACTTTCGCTGCTGTTCTCGTCGTCTAATTTTTCGCTCTTCTATGTCCATCACATTGGTTGGTCGTCCTCTTGATTTATTTTCCAAATCAATAATCACAATCGATTCTTCTAATTCTTCGACACCCTTCGTTGAATTATTTTTACTACCGCTCTGCCGGTTATTCTCCAAAATCACCTTCTTTATATTATTTTTTACTCTATATTTGCGTTGCTGTTCATCCCGCAAAACACCTCTTTCTCTTGTGGTCAACATCGATCCTGGTCGTCCTCTTACCTGGTTATACGAATATTTGTTTGATATTATTCTATGGCTTATTTGGTTATTCGCACTTACAATTTTATTTTCATTTTTGTTTTGTGATACGTCCGACCATTCACCGTCTCCATCGCCTTGTCTGCTGATCGAAACTCCTCCTTTCTCCATTGCCAACGTAAATCCTGGCTGTCCTTTTGACTGCTTGGTGATATATTTAGATTTACTATCATTTTCTTGTTACTTTTGATAATTATTACTCAGTATCTGAATTTTATTTTGGTTCTGCAAGACATCAAAGTGTTCACTGTCTCCGTCGCCGGTAAAGAGTAGCGAGAATTGTCTTTCATCTTGGGATCCGATTTGGTGGGGATGAATTTGTTCTCTGCGATACACGATTAAACATACCTTAAAAATGTCCGCAGCTGCAGCTAATTCTGCTTCTCTCCCGTAAATTCCATTTTTATTCATGTGTGATTTGTAATCACCAAGTGACTTAATCACGGCACCGTTTGACATTACCTGTAATAAAGCCCGCAAATGTAGACCAATTATCAACTATATTCGAAACGATAGTCAGTCTCACCTCTGCGTGTCGAACTTGAGTGCCATGTACACAATACGCCAGCGCACGAAAAACACAATTCCCGTCGGGAATCGTCTTGATAATTCTCTTTTGTATATTTATTTTTTTTGTGTTAGGAAGATATTTGTCAAAGACTGTCATAAACAGCCGATGACAGCTGTCAATCACTTGACACTAACTTCATAGCTTGCTAGAAACTTTTTGTTTTGTTTTTGGCATCTTACCCCACCGACAACCTCATGTGTATACTATTATTATTATAATCTTTTTTACCTGTTGCTGTTAAAATCTTCTTTTTCATTTGTTCTTGCGGTACAGGACTTTTTTATTAGATAGAGAGATATATTACGCTCAGCATCCTCACAGATAATTTCAATCATGGGCGGTATGGAAGCTAGACCACTGTTCTGTAAATCTGTTTCATAGTAACGTCTGCAGAATTGTGTTAATGGACGATTTCCACTGCGTATAAGTTTTTTCATGGTTTCCAGATAATTTTGAAAAGGAAATGCAGTCATTTTACTCAAATTACATTTCATAAACTCTACATCGTCTACTATGTGAATCAGATTGTGCATGTTTATCACAAGAGCTTTTAGCCTATACAGATCTGTCAGTGTCAAACAAAAGCTTTTGAGGTACTTTTTGGCTTGATCTTTATACTTTTGCAGAAGTTCTTCAGAGCTCAAGATTCTGAATGCAACATGGAGCAGTAGAAAGTGATCGTACAGATCTTCACTTAAGAAATTCTTCAATATAATTGGCCCACAGTATAATAACAGAAATCTGTATTCAATTGCTTTGAACTTTGCAAGAAAGCGTGTTGATCTTGGCTTTCTGGGAAATTCAGAAGGTACCTGAGTTGACAAACTTTCCATTCGTCTTGACAGTTCTTCTCTTTCCCTTGGTCCCATCTTTACATTAAGATCTCCACTATACCAACTCTCTGCTAATTTTTTCATTGCACCATGACATCCTAAGTGTTGAAAGTCTAACAGGATACATCTTATCATATCTATCGGTAATTCAATTCGTAATAGTGGTGATGGACCTGCAATCGAGCCAGTTATAAGTGAGTTTATCTTGAAAATATATGAAACAGACAAGTTAGTCAGCCGCAGCATGAGGTAAGATAGTGAAGTTGGACATGAAACCAGCGTCATACCAGCTTTACGATAAAAACCTCGATATATACGAAAAGTATATTACACCCCTACTCACCGTTATGGTATTCTGGTTGCGAATAACTCCTGAAAGAAAAATCTGTTCTTTTTTGAAGGCCATTGAATGGGTACACTGTCGTTCTATCGACTCTGTCGCCACGAATCTCACCCCGTTCACAAGCATTCTAACCTCCATGCCTTCCTGTTGGAACTGATTGAGCTCGTCTATGAATTTTTGCAAAAATTCCTCGACATACTCAGGCGCTGAATCACCAGAACACATGGCAATTAAAAAGGGCTAATACATCTATTAGAAGGATTTTTTTTTCAAATGGTTCCTAACTAAGCGGCGTAGATTAAGGTTAGTGTAGGGTATTTAGGGAAACACACGATTATGATTTCTTCCAAACCCTTTATTAGTTCATACAATCCTCGAGCCGGACACCAGCACGGCTCGGCGACAATTGACTCGTCTCTTGACCACACACACACCCTCTCATATCCTCGCTAGCTCACGCTACCCGTTACGGATACTACATCTCCCCCTTCTTATTTTGTAACCGCTCCGATCGACGAACCATGGGCCTAGGCTGTAGTAAGGTCTGCTGCTTCTTTTCAGCCTCGTTTTGTTCTGCTACAATCGAACCATCAAACTTGATCAACTGGTTTGCGTGTCTTTTCCAAACTGTCTTTTCGTCGATGCGAATGAGATACGTGACGCCCGCTACTAATTCTTTCTCTACAGTGCCCGGTTTCCACGCTGCTTTTCCCCCCTGTTTATATTCTCGAGCCATCACCGAATCACCGACTTTTAATGTACTTTCTCTTTTCCCCGCATAATTTTGAATGTGACGCGATTGATGGGTGACTATGCACTCGTTGACCGGCGTCGACCGAAGTCGTGAAAAACGAGTTTTGAGTTCTCTACCGAGTGCTAAACTCGCTGGAGTCCTTTGTGTGGTGGCATGGGGGGTGCTACGATAATCAAATAAGAATTTAGTTATTGCTTCTTGGAGATTAAAACCGTCCGCCATAATACATGCGACTTTGCGTTTGAAAGTCCCCACAAAATTCTCCGCCGCTCCATTTGTAGCCGGACAATACGGTGGCGTTGTACTGTGTCTAACACCCCCTACTTTTAGCAATGACTGAAACGCTTTACCTACGAACGTCGAATAATTGTCGGTAATCAAATGAGCAGGGTACCCATGTCGAGCAAACACTTCCTCGAACGCTTTTATCGTATGAGATTCGCTCATCGATTGCATGATTATAGCTTCGGGCCATTTTGAATGGCTGTCCATTATCACGAGTACCGTTTTACCGTTAAAAGGCCCCAAGAAATCCGCATGTATTCTGTGCCACGGTGTTGTAGGCCAAGCCCACGGTGTCAAAGCAATTTTCGGCGGCGATTTTTTAGTTTCTAAACAAGCGCGGCATGCCTGCGTGATTGACTCAATTTGTATATAATCTCCGCCCACCACACAAAAGATCGAGCGAGCGCTTTCATTCTTGTAACACCAAAATGACTGTAATGTAACTCTTTAAGTACTATCTCTCTTAGTTTATTTGGAATCACCACTCGGTGTCCCCATAAGACGCAACCTTGATCAATTGTTAATGATTCGCGCTTATTCCAGAAAGTTTTAAGACTTTCGTCAATCGGAGATTTTTCTTCCCAACCATCCATACAAAATCGTATTACTTTGCTCAAAGTTTCATCTTCCCGTGTACATTTTCTTACCGCCTTCCAATCGAGGGTCGCGAAATCATAGTCTTTAACGCAATTCACATGGGTATACATCGTACTCTGTAAAATCGGAAATTCTTTAGCATCATCTTTTGTTTTCGGCAATGGTAGTCTACTTAACCAGTCTGCATAATTTTTTTTCCCTTGAATGTGTTTAATAGTATACTCAAACGGCGCGAGAAATAGTGCCCATCTTTGCAATCGTGCTGCTGCGATCTCTGGGATCGCTTTACTCGGATCGAATATACGCGCTAAAGCTGCTGAATCTGTTTGTAATATGAATTTATGTCCGTACAGATATTCGAAATATTTGCGCACCCCAAAAATGATTGCCAGGCCTTCTTTATCCAGATGAGTGTAATTTCGCTCGGTACTCGTTAAAGTCCGGCTCGCGAAACATATCGGTCGATCGTTACCTTCCTCATCTCTGTGCGCCAACACGGCACTTATCCCATACGGGGATGCATCGCAAGTGAGAACTGTCTGCTTTTGGGGGTCGAAGTGCGCTAAGATTTTATCGGACACGAGTTCGCGTTTGATTTTTTCAAAAGTTTTGTCACAGACCTCCGTCCACTGGAATTTATCTTTCTCGAGACATTCGTAAAGAGCCCGCAATTTCTGGGCCATATTTTCAATAAAACGACCGTAATAATTGATCGACCCCAAAAAGCTTCTCAATTCCGACACGTCCTTTGGTTTTGGTGCATCTTTTACACTCTTTATTTTCGCCTCTAAAGGTCGAATCCCTTCTTCGTTAATACGAAACCCCAAATAACACACCTCGTTTTTAAAGAATTTACATTTTTCGAATTTTAAACGCAAACCTCCCTCGTTTAAACGCTTTAGTACCTCTCGCACTCTGTATGTATGTATTTCTAGTGTTGCCGCTGTAATGAGAATATCGTCAATAAAAACGATCGTGCCCGGTATGCCTAATAATAGAGAAGTCATGACCCTTTGAAATGATCCTGGTCCCGTCGCTACCCCGTACGGCAACCTGTGGTATTTAAACAATCCGATATGAGTACTGATTACCACTAGTTTTTGAGATTCTTGTGTTAATGGTAGCTGTTGGTAGGCTTCTGATAGGTCCAATTTTGTGAATATTTTTCCACCTCTTAATGTCTCTAAAACTTCTTCAACTCGCGGTAAGGGGTAGCGATCGACCTCAAGATATTTATTTAAAGTCACTTTATAATCTCCGCATAAACGTAATGTACCGTTACTCTTCAAAACTGGCACAATTGGCGTGCCCCAATCGGAATATTCTACTGGTGATATAATTGCAAGCTGCTGTAATCTGGCTAATTCATTCTCTACTTTATCGCGCAATGCCCAGGGCATTTTTCTTGGCTGCAGAAATTTCGGCGTGGCTCCCTCAATCAACGTTAATTTCAATTCGGCTTTAGTGAAAGTTCCGATACCCGCTGCGAACACGCCTGGAAATTCTTTTTGGAGTTGACATGTTATTTGTTTTCTTTTTGTCACGTCATCGTCACTTGTTTGGGCGATGGTACTATTTATATGTTCTCGCGGATCGTTTGGAAAAACTAGCGGCCACATCCCAAATGCCTGCAGCCAATTTCTGCCCATTATCGGCCAGCTACCTTCGCTAACTACATATAATAATTCCTTGCTTTTAACATAGTTTTTCTCTGCTTCGACTTGAACGTACCCTAGTGGTGGTAATTTCTGCTTATCGTATGTCCGCAATGAAATCTTCGATGTTATTAATGGTATTTCCGCAAACCATTTTTCGTAGCAATTCTTTGATATGGCCGATACTCCCGCACCCGAATCTATCTCCATTTTCAATGGTATGTTATTGACTTTAATCGTTACAAACTGCGGATTGACTTTTTTTTATTAACTCGCATTCCACATTACCGCTCTCTCGAACTGGCCAAAAATCGCTCGCAAATCGCTCTTCGTCCTCAGAGAACTCTTCGCGCAAATACTCTTGTGTCTCGGCTGTCTCCCCATCTCCCACGTAGTTTTGGTTTCGAGTTTGGCCACCTCGTCCGGCGCGTCTGCACATTTTGAAAATGTGGCCTTGGTTTCCACACTCGCTGCAATATTTATTTTGTAGCGAGCAATTTGCTTTTATGTGATTGGTGCCACCGCAGCAAAAACAGATCCTCTCGCTTCTCGCAGTACGCCCGGCGCCTTGGCTTTGTTGATTTTGAGATCGTTGTTGTCCTCTACCCCCGCCCCGTGGGGCTGACCATCCTCTACGCGACGCTTGGCCGTAGAAATTCCCTCTGCCTCGATTGGTCGCGGTTCTGTTTCGTCCCGTTTGTATCGTGTGTATATCTGCGTCTTGTGCCACCGTTGTATTATTGTCCGGGGTCGATCCTGTGTTTACAACGTTCGGAGTTCCTAAACTCGCGGCTTTTGCGTCAGCGAGCTCGACCGTTTTCGCCAGCCGTAGCAAGTTCTCGAAAGATTCGTCGGCCGATGCCTTCAATAATTCGTACCGAACGCGTTGATTATATACCCCCGTTATCAATTGATCCTTTAACTGGCTATTTATTTCATTTGTTTGGAATTGGCATTTCAACGCCAGGGATCTCAGCGCTGTCACAAAGTCTCGTATTGACTCATTACGACCTTGTTTACGTGCTCGGAACGAGGACCGCTGTAACTGCTGATTCGACTTTGGTTGTGTGATGGAGCTGGAACATTTCTAATGAAATTAAACGGTTTATATCCTCTCGTAGGAACATGCCGGGGATCGTTTAGATGAGTGCAAAATTTATCATGCAGCGTAGCCCGCCTTATGCGCTTGGCTTTCTTATCAGCAGCAGTGCTCAAATTACGCGATTATGCACTTCATATGCACTGTCGCCGAGCCCGGCGAGAGGCCGTGTGAGCAGTCTCAATACTGCTTCCAGGCGTAACGCACGTCTAATTTAATATAATATAACGATAACGCTTCCTTTTACCATTTGTTGTTATCAATTACCATTCAATTTCTCTGTTTGAATAAACATATAAATACATATATAATCGTTGCGCAATATTTGCATGACAAATTTGGCGATCCTGCCAGGATCCGGTTTAAACCAACGAACGCGGCGCGCGTATCAAACGGCCGGATCATAGTGACGAACTTTGGAAGTGAGTGCATAAGCCCAATAAATTCACGCGCGAACCTTCGGCTACGCGTTTATAAGTAATTATTACGAATTGTACCTAGCAAGGGATAGAGTGAAAGACCGCCTTGCGTAGACAATCAAGGACTGCGTGTGGACCGCTTGATAACCAGGGACTGAGTGTAGACCGCCTGATTCTACACTGGACAATTCCCATAGTAAACTTGTGTATTTATTGGAAAGGAAGCAAGTATAAAATTCTGCACTCCTTAGATACAATAAACTTCGCGTTTAAACCGTCTAAGTGAAGTGAAGTGAGAATAAGGACACTCAGACTCAAACCGCTCTTATATTCTTGCCCCCGGTGCCTGTCAGAGACTCCAGGACATCGAAGCCTCGTACCGACGGCTATCACGATCTTCGAGTGTGATGCTTCACACCTGAATTTGGCTACTCCGAGCGTAAGTACAAGCATTTTGTTACTTACTCGAGTCACCATAAACTTATCGAAGGACAAATCGTGATCGAAACTAAGAATTTGATGGTCAAACTTGAATCATTCAAATAAATAAAGTCAAAGCTTGACTCAAGGTAAATTTATATATAAATTCACAATGGACGTGAACGAAAACAATGACCGGAGATCGGCAGTACCTCCCACTATTGTTGAGACTGTAGAAGATGGACAATCCGTCACTTCTGAATCCCGGTTTGAGGAGAGATTTTGGGATTTGACGAACCAAATGACTCAGCTTGTGAATAGGCTACGAGAAGCCACCGAACGTAATGATTTAACGGTAATGGGCAGATACCGTCTTGGTCTAGAGCAAATAAACAGAGAGAGGTTAACTGCGCGTCAACTTGCTCGCCGCGAAGATTTGCCTATAGAAGAGGTTACCCGTTTTATTCAATTGAGAAATCAAGAACGCCGTGAACACGACTTCATTCGTCGCAATAATGTAGAAATAAATCGAAACTCGGAAACTGTTCCGCGTCCCGAAGACACGCTTGAAAGCGTCACCAACCAAATGTTTCAGGAAATGCAACAACCGAATAACCAATTAACCGAAGAAAACCGTCGTGAGGAAGCTCTTGCAAATAGTAATACCAATCGAGAAGCTATCAATAACTATTATCGCTTAACAACTAGCGATGATCCGAATGTTTCTAATATTTTGAGACCGCCCGGAAACCATACCGGCGCGATACCGCGAATTCAACTAGATACCGCGCGTCTCGTTGAATCAGAGGTGGAAGGTCCTACTCAGATAGCTCCCTCAACCATAACAAACCCACCACGTTACTCGGCATTATACGGGCTCGCTCAAAACCGATTGCTGCCACCGACACCGCGCATCAATGAGGTAGGCTCCCCAGCCAATTCAGACCCGGACCATCAAGGTATAAATGCGATGCCAATACCGATCCTTCACCAAAATCGCTCATTGGAAAACGACCGATTCTCCGCCGCGCGAGCCAATGTAAACCATGATATCTTGTCGGATACGGATTCGACACTGCAACGCGTTCTCGAGGAAAGCCGACGTTTATCACGGATGCCGAACGTACGCCTTACACCAAGGCCTAGTCCACAGTGGCCTAATGGTCCGACGGATCCCGAAATCCCACAAGGTACTGGTAGCAATACCCGTAACAACGTCCCGCGTCGTCGTCTAGAACAGCAAGAAGAGGATGAACTTCGAAGGGCCTTGGAAATGTCTGCTACTTTACCACATCGTCGTCCGGACACTGTGACGTTCAGTATGTCCCAGTTGATGAGTGATCCCGAAGCTTTACGCCAACAGCAAGAGATAATGGGGAACATTGAGGAACTCGCGCGAAGAAACCGAACAAGAATTCAACTACCGGCAACTGCGCCACCCCGAGACATACTTCCCCCTCGGAATCCAAAAGACCCAGGCCCGTATGCACGAACAGAAGCTTACTTAAATGATGTCAGCCTGCGCCCCGATGCTGCCGGAAGATACCCCGGAGAATCAAATCGCCCAGCGGACGAGCCCTATGCGATCCAAGATTTCCTACCCGCGTTTCAAGCCATCAACATGATTGATTGCAGACTGGAAGGAAAAGCAGGCGAAGACGTACACGCTTGGATCATGCAAGTAAAAGCCGCCGATATGGTAGTTATGCCAACCCAACGTTTCCCGTTTTTGAGCATGGTAATCAGCTTGAAGACAGGAGGAGCTGTTCAGAAGACCATCAACCAGAGGAGACCTCGTACAATCCCAACTTTACTCGAAGTCATAAGATCAGCCGTTATTGTCGAGAAAAGTGCCACCACATTGGAAATGGAGCTTGGCAGAACAGGCCAAAAGGGCGACACTGTGGACGCCTACAATCTCAAATTTAATCAGATTTACCAAGACCTCGTAGCCGCCTTCTCGAATCAACAACTACGAGCGAACATCGATCCTAATCTTCAAGACCTCGAAAATAGAGTGTGCCAGTACTATCTGTACGGACTTAATCCGAGGATATTCCATCAAGTCAAAAACCGTCAGCACTTCAAGTTACTAGAAGCCCAGAAGGCCGCGAAAGAAGCCGAAGGCGAGGAATTGAATTTCCGAATGCATCAACAACAGCTGATGAACAGTAACGACACAGCCTCGAAACCCACGTTTTGGAACAAGTCCCAAATTTACGGGCCAGGCAGCGCATCAGATACGCGGAGATACCAAGTACAACAAAGAACCTCGACGAACTCGCCAAGGTCAACTCCTCGACCACCAGCGTCTGTCCACCACCACGATGAAGCGGAACAAGATGAAGATAAAGAACTCCAGGGATGTGAATGCCACACCTGTAACACACATCGGACCGCCCATGAACAACAAGCAGTATGTCATAATTGCGGAACCAGAGGACACTACAGCCGGAACTGCTACGCTCCGCGCCGACCACAGAACGACCAACGCCGTAATACTAACGGCAATGAGCGAGACGCAAATTTCCAAAATGCCAGCCTCAAAGACAAACCGCCCAACGACCAAGTCAATTGCACGTCAGAGGAACTCCAGTCAGAGGAAGAGGAAATAAAGGGACAGGAGAACGAACTAGAGGACGAGTGCCAACAGGAGCCCGTGTATGTTCAGTTTCACAGGGGTTACTACAGTGTGCTGTAATAAAATTTGGAGAAACAAAGCAAGGAGTAGCCCTTATGGTCGATACAGGTGCATCAATGAACCTCATAGAACGGAAGGTTATGTATCCATCGGATAAACAAATTTGTCCAATTATCAAACGCAAAATTTCCTTTAAGACTGGCAAAGCGCTGAATTCCGCGAATGAAATTGCTGTACTAACTCACATGGGGCTAAACGACGAATTCGTCATCATACCAGACGATTATCTGCCTGACGAAGAAGATGGAATCATGGGAAACCCGTTTATGAGGAGGCGAGATTTCCAGTTGAATGCCTCGACGCTCACCCTGAAGAATAAAATACACCTCCTTAGTAGCGACCGAAAAATTCGATTTAAACCAAATTCGGTGAACAAAATTGCCATCGATACCGACGAAAAGAATCTCGATCTCATGTTACGCATGGTCTATAAAGACGGAATGCCTATGGAAAATATCCCGGTGCAGATTGTACACACGAACGATCATGGTACGGCTTATGGAATCATCACCACTGCCGAAGACGAAGATATCGAGCTCGGACTGGAGAACGTCCAAGTCCACCGAGTAAAGAGTATGTCAACCCCGGGTGTATGGCAACAACCACGTGATGAAAGAGAGCAGGCGCTCCAACGTACTGTCGACTTGAAACACCTACCGGAGGAGTACCAGGAAGAAATTTGGAGTATTCTTCAGGATTTCAGCGATATCTTTGCCTTACAGGAGGAAGACATGGTCAATGGAACTTCAATGGCTGAACATCGCATCGAGTTGTCAGATCCTCAACGCATTGTAAATGTGAAAAGTTTCCGTGCTCCACAGCTGCACCAGCAGGTTGTAAAAGAGGGAGTAGAGAAAATGTTGAAACAAGGAATAATAACGGAATCCGAGTCGCCATACAACTCGCCAGTTTGGGTCGTACCCAAAAAACCGGGCCCCGACGGAAAGCCCAAGTATAGAATTGTGATCGATTTCAGGAAGATTAATGAACTTACCGTTGAGGATTCTTATCCGATACCAATAATCGAGGATTTACTCGATCACATGGGAAGGGCCAAGTTCTTTACTACTGTCGACATGGCCGCAGGTTTCCACCAGATCAACATGGCTACTGACTCCAAGAAATATACTGCCTTCTCAACCCCCGACGGGCATTTCGAATACCAACGAATGCCTTTCGGATTACAGAACGCTCCTGCGACCTTCCAACGCATGATGAACGATGCGCTGAGAGGATTGAATCAGAAGATCTGTTGCGTCTACATTGATGACGTAATAATTTTTGGTGAAACGGAGGAAGAACACCATCGAAATGTAAGAACCGTATTTCAGCGTTTAAGACAATGTAACTTGAAACTCCAGCCAGAGAAGTGCGCCCTCATGAAAACTGAAGTGAGATACCTCGGATATGTCATCACTGACGAAGGAAGCAAACCAGATCCGGAAAAGACCAGAGCGATACAACAATTACCCGTTCCAGTCAACGTTAAGACGATTCGATCCTTCCTTGGTTTGACGGGGTATTACCGAAAGTTCATACAAAACTATTCAATGTTAGCGAAACCATTAACAAGGTTAACAAGAAAGGACACCCCATGGGATTGGTCAGCAGCCTGCCAAGAAGCCTTCGAAACCCTGAAAGAAAAGTTAGTCACACCATCGATACTTGTGAGATCAGACCCAGCTAAACAATACGTCGTAACCACCGACGCGTCAAACGATGGAATTGGAGCGGTACTATCTCAAGACGGCCACCCCATATATTTCTTATCTCGAACCCTGAATGATGCGGAAAGGAATTACAGCACGACGGAAAAGGAGATGCTTGCTGTTGTACGGGCCGTCAAGAGACTAAGAGTATATTTGCTCAATACGCCAGATAAACCCTTCATCATCCGCACCGATCATCGTGCACCAGTATGGCTGAAAAATTGCGTAGACCCCAGTCAACGCCTGCTGCGGTGGAGACTAAGATTGGAGGAATACTCATTCCTGATAGAACATGTTTCGGGAAAAAGGAACGTAGTAGCGGATGAGTTATCTAGAGTCTTTCGCACAAAGGAAGAGATCTTCGGAAAACTCACCGAATTGGAAAAGGGACTATACGAAATCACACCCATAGATAGGAATCCCAAGTGGGTCCACCATATTGCCGCACGCCACATTGACATCGAGAGATTGTCACTCACAACAGGCAGAACAAAATCTCACATCAAACTCGTTCCCAACCGAAATCGAAAAGGGGAGGACGGTAAATGGGTGAAGATTACCCTAGAAGAAAAGGATGCCTCTGACAACACCCTGATTATACCAAAGAATCAGACTGATAGACGTGAGAAACTCAGAAACTACATTCATCCGAAAAGGTACGAAAAGATATACTTCTGGATTGACCCTGAGAAAACCACCAAAAAAGAAACCAATTTAATCATTGAAGATCTCAAGAGGATACGTCAGGACTCAGGTGCAGACATATCATTTTGCTTGACAGGAAAGGATGTGCCTAACAAACAGCAACAGAAAGAAATCATGGCCAGCGCTCACAACGACATCAATGGACACTTTGGCCTAGCAAAAACAATTGACCGAGTAAAAGAAACGGCCGTATGGTCACGTATGGAGAATGATATCAATTTCTTCATCCAGGCATGCCCCACGTGTCAGATGTATAAAAAGGAAAGGATACAAATGAAATCACCCGCCATTCTTCTCGAAACCTTCGCTGAAAAACCTAACGATCAAATTTCAATAGATATCGTCGGACCTCCGGTCGAATCTTGGAATAAACACCGATATATCCTTACGATGCAGGATTCAATAATTAAATTCATTGAATGTGCCCCACTTACGAACAAAACCGCGACAGAAGTTATCAAGGCTCTATCAGAGTACTGGATAGTTAACTTCGGGTGCCCCAAAGTGATCCTGACGGACATGGAAAAGGAGTTTTGTAACGAGCTGACCGATTCCTTTCTCGAACACTATAATATCAAACATATCACCACAACTGCATATCACCCGCAGTCGAACGGCTCTATAGAACGAATGCATAGTGTCTTGAAAGACTATATCCGAACTGCCTGCAAAGAGAGAATACACACTTGGGACAAGGTTTTAATAGAAATGGCACGTGCCTATAACACTTCCGTTCATCAATCAACAGGTGAAACGCCTCACAACCTCATGTTCTGTCACGAAGCCAACAATCCTGACGGTTTCCGCGAAAACCGATCGGAAACAGTGATTAGTAAGAAAATGTTGTGGATACGAAAATGGGAGGAACGGTTCGAGAAAGCTCTGGTCTGGCTCACCAAATCCAGAGAGAAAAACCAAAAACAAGTGGACCAAGGAACACGACGACAAACTCCTTTATATCAAGCGGGAGATAAAGTAATGATCAAGAACCATACGCGACAGAACGCCTTGGAAAGGATTTGGAATGGACCATTCGTCGTCGTCGAGATCAACGAACAAAAAGGAAATATCACTTACAAGAAAACCGCGGATGATTTCACAGCGTCTTATTGAAAGACTCATCTGAATAATACCAAACCGTACTACGAATACGACACCGGACCAAGGGAAAACGATCCAATCCCTAAAATTAAACTAAAACGGGTTCAGGGTAACGATTGGATCTCCACGGAATAGAGCCTTAGTTTCTTTTGTTATAGGTGTAGCAGTCTGTCCCTAGCCTACTTCGATGTCTCAGTTATCAATGGGACTTTACTCCAGGAGGAAGTGGGCAAAGTATACATGTACCAGGAAAGATGGAAGATATTCCAATCCATTGACGCAAGTGGGTTCACCAAACCATTACTCTACATTCACGACAAACTCGGAGGCCTCCAGACGATACGGGATACCTATCTGGACCATTGGAACCCTGGTCAGCGATCCCTCGCCCAGTCCGCCCTGGACGCTTTAGTTTAGAATTTGCTTGTGCCTCGTCACAGAAGAATGTTTTGGAAGTCATTTTAGACTTGGGTGCGCCTATTCTTCAAATGACGCGCGCCCCTCTAAATTAAGGGAATCTCAATCCCACGGAACCAAAACAAGTACTCCGAAAGCGCTCGCGTCGAGCGACGTTACTTACGAAGCCTCGCGCGAAGCTGAGGCGGTATTTGGAAAACATGTCCTTCTGACGGGCCTGGCAAATGAAATGTATCCCCTAAGGAAATCTTATCTCACGCCAAACATCAGACCGAAAAGAGGAATGTTTAACTTTTTAGGAACAATCCAAAAATCAATCTATGGAACTGCTGACGCGGATGATTTGGAAATAATTAATGGGAATCTAGCCTCACTAAAAAATGTAACGGACACTCTAAATCTTGTTGTAACCAAGTCCTTGCACATAAATCAAGTCCAAATTAATATCTTGAATACAAATCAGCTCAAACTTAAACACTCTTTGGAAACTATATGGGGACAATTAGAATCATTAAAAATAAAAGGTAACGAAACGCTTGCTTATTAGGAATACATGGAAGCTATAACTCTAAGTTTATTTGAAATTAAGGAACTGCAACGACTCATCGACCTGGTAATGACTGCCGTGCAATTAGGAAGGCATGGTATCATCGATAACACCCTTTTTACTCCAAAGGAGCTTATGACAGCTCTTCAAGCTTTCGACGCCAATGACAAAAAGACACTAATACCTATTAAGGGGGAAAATTACGAGAAGTTTATTAAAATAAGTGATTTAACTATAACCACATATAAAGGCATACTTATCTATATACTCACAGTGCCTTACTTAGAAAAGGAACCTTGGGTAATAATTCAGAATACCCCGGTACCCGTAAGAATAAATCACACTTATGTAACGCTTAACCCAACATATGCTTTGAAATTAGTACGTAAGAATTTTATAAGAGAAGTCACGTTTTCTCAACTGAAACAGATAACCGATTATTTCATTGGTGATTACCGCGATGTGGGACATCGCAACGATACTATTGAACTTTGTGAGAAAATAACTGATCCCATACCACGAGGATGCACTCTGAGTCGTTTTCTCGTCACAGATATTGCTTACATAAGAACGCAGGGATCGCAAATAATCTTACCTTCGAAGCCAATTGAGGTAACCATAACATGCGCTTCAATGCAGACTTTTATTATTCAAATCACCAAGCCATTCCTGATAACCACGAATCAGAGCTGCGAACTCCAAACTTTGAAAACGCGAGTCAAATTAATCGTAGAACATATGACTTCTCAATTAACAGAAATACATGCAGATACCATTTCCCCGCTAAACAAATTTGTAACAGGCCGGGAAATTGTATTGCATCACGTGATTAACTTGGATACCCTCAAGGATCAAGGACAAGCCATTTTAGACCTTGAGAGTGTCCTCGCGAATAACGAAGCGACCCTTCGGGTAAACAATACATGGGCTAACTTCAGAGGTATAGGGATCCCATCAATAGCTGCCGTTTCTGGAACGATAGCCGTCTTGTCTATTCTACTCTTGCTGTGGAAATTTAATATACCCACCTATATTTCGGCGTTCGCCGGATATTGTTGCCAAAGGAATCCCTCTGCTTTGGAAGTAGTAGAACGAAGGAAATTAAAACGCAGGATTGAGACACAAGCTAAACGTAACGAAAGAATCCTACGAGAAATCAGAAGCCGCAGAGACGCGCCTTTGTCTTCGTCGGGGGATGTGATGGAGCTGGAACATTTCTAATAAAATGTAACAGTTTATATCCTCTCGTAGGAACATGCCGGGGATCGTTTAGATGAGTGCAAAATTTATCATGCAGCGTAGCCCGCCTTATGCGCTTGGCTTTCTTATCGGCAGCAGGGCTCAAATTACGCGATTATGCACTTCATATGCACTGTCGCCGAGCCCGGCGAGAGGCCGTGTGAGCAGTCTCAATACTGCTTCCAGGCGTAACGCACGTCTAATTTAATATAATATAACGATAACGCTTCCTTTTACCATTTGTTGTTATCAATTACCATTCAATTTCTCTGTTTGAATAAACATATAAATACATATATAATCGTTGCGCAATATTTGCATGACAGTTGATAATGGCTCTCGAGTTTTTCTTTCAGTGCCTCGTACGTTGGAGACAATGGTGTTTCGGTCTCGCAGATCGCCGGAATCTCGGCGAACACTTCTTGAGACACCTGTGTTAGCAGTAATGCTGCTTTCTCGTCCGCCGCAATGTTGTTCAACATACTAAATGCCTCTAACTGCTGCACAAACGCACTCCAATTTCCTCCTTTATGAAAGGGTTCTATATTGCCAAACCACGATGCGGCCGCCATGGCTGATTCTTCAAGGTCTTCTACGATTTCGAACTTATTTAATAATTCCAGAGACGGGCCTTATTCTTTTACGAACCGCGAAAGTTTTTGTCGGATCACGTCCATTGACGCATTCGTTTGTTCAATCACCTCCCACCGTTTGCAAATCTCTAGCAATTCAACTTTAGTTAACGCGTAAATCCACGTGGTCTTTCCACTGTACACTGCGTTTTCTATAGTCTTCCAGTCTATACAGTCGTCTTCACACCGCATCAGCACGTTTTACTTTTCCGTTTATTGTTTTGCTTAATTTTCTTTTCGATTACTTTTTCGATTAATTTGCTCGTTTAGTTTTTTTTCGATTAATTTATTCGGTTACACACTTATCTCATCCTCGTCGCCACTGTAGGGTATTTAGGGAAACACACGATTATGATTTCTTCCAAACCCTTTATTAGTTCATACAATCCTCGAGCTGGACACCAGCACGGCTCGGCGACAATTGACTCGTCTCTTGACCACACACACACCCTCTCATATCCTCGCTAGCTCACGCTACCCGTTACGGATACCACAGTTAGGTGGTAAAGAGAACTCGGGTGGCGGCACTTTTTACTTTTATGCGACCGGTACAACAGCGCGGTTCTTTATTAACACCAATACTTTTTAGAGACGTATACATAAATGCATATCGATACTGCTGACTAAAGAAACTCGAAAGGAACGTACAATACAGTTAACGAGACGCACACATTCACGGCGGTGCGCTCGGGCAGACTAACTCGGCCCCAACCCCAGTCGTGCCGCTAGGCCACGCTTTTCGTGTCTCATTAGTGGGTGGGGGTTGCGCGGTCCGATAATCACGCCGTATTTCTCAGATTCTCAACACTCGGCCACGCTATTTATGCGTTCGTCCTCGAATGCGTGGTTTGACAATTTGTGCTTATAATACTACCCGTAACAAACCGTTATACAAACTACTAAGAAACTTCTCTTTTTTTTTGCAGAGGAAAACTACGTTTTATCGTTCGTTTCTTCCTTTCTACATTTTCACACAACCACACGTACATTTTACACTTATACAAGCTTATATTGTCCTCTACTCGATGACGTAATCACTCGAGTACATCGGCTTACGTCTGGTGCGTTTCGGCGAGGGCAAACTTTCATTACCCTGATCACTGACTTTCCTTTCGCGACGCACTTTATTCGTTCTCGGTTCACACACTTGCTCGTTGCGTGTCTCCTCACTCTCGTCACTCGATACATCTTCCGATTCGCTGACATCATCGACGTGTGGTTCCCACACTCGGAGTTGACTCGCGTGAGCTGTTGTTACGTATCGTTTTCCTGCTGCATCCGGATTTACGTCGGCGACGTGCAAGGTGTCCCCTGGGAGTTTTTCCGTGACTAGTAAGGGGCCGCGGTATTTTGGATGTAATTTCGTCGATTCTCCCGTGGAAGGGGGTACGGTTTTCATGAACACAACGCTTCCCTTGTCTATATATATATTCCGTGTTCTGCCGGCGTCATATCGCTCCTTCATTCGCTGTTGTGCGATCTCGATGTTGCTACGCGCATACTCATGTCGTTGCTCCGTTGATTCATATTGCTCCGTTTCTGCCGCCGTGATTCTGCGAAGCGTGCCCTTGTTCCGCCTAGGAGCGTACCCGTAGACTATTTCGAATGAACTCTTACCAGTACTTGCATTCCGCATTTCGTTCAGATCCAATTGAATCGAACGTATCTCGCGATCCCATGTTCGCCCGTCGTCTTCAGCGAGATTGCTCCGGATTGCTGCAACCAAGGTGGCATTGACTCGTTCCACCTGGCCGTTTGCCTGTGGGTGCCGTGGGGAGTTGAGCGTATGTTTTATACCATGGTCGTTACAGAAGCGGCTGAATTGTGTTGACGTGAAACACGTCCCTCGGTCTGACACCACGCGTTCGGGCGCTCCGTAATTCTCGACAAATTCGTTCAACACGCGGACTGTACTCGCCGCTCGCGTGTCGCACACCGCTCGAATGACGACAAATTTCAATAGGTTATCCACAATCACTAGAATATATTTGTTGCCCTTACTACTCGCGACGAAGGGGCCCAAGTGGTCCAAGTGAACGACGGCGAAAGGGCGCCGTCCCGGTGGGATCGGGTGCAACTCGCCTGGTTGTCGCCCTGGTTTTGATTTGGTCGTGACACATTTGAGGCACGCGCGAATGTGTCGTTTCACATAATTCCTCACACCGGGAAAGTAGTAGTGGTCCAGTATGCGCGCTGCCGTTCGTTCAGCGCCCGGGTGACTCTTTAAGTCGTGGAATTGTGTCACTATACTTTTTCGCATTTTTGTCGGCACTACGAATAGTTGTCTTCCGTCCCGATTTTTGTACAAAATGCCTCCGCGCAATTCGTAGTCCTTCACGCAACTCTGTTCATATTTTGTCCACGCACTCACAGGTTTGCTCAAAATATCCCGTTTAATTTGCAGTTGTTCGTCTCCGTGCTGATACACCGCCACTATTTCCTCGTCTGTGTTAACAGCGAACACTCCTAGTGCCTCGGTCTCTTCCGGTTCACCAGCTGGCGCCCTACTGAGCGCGTCCACGTGCGCCAATTTCACCCCCGGCCGATGCATAATTTTATAGTTATATTCGCTGAGTAAGTCGTGCCACCGTATTACCTGTGGATTTAAAGTTTTCTGTGAGTCCAAGAAACATAATGCCTGGCAATCCGTAACGATGGTGAACTCCACGTTAGCTAGCATTGCTCGCAATCGTGATACCGCCCAAACAATTGCCAGTAATTCCAGTTTTCCGCTGTGATAGCGGCCCTCGGGCTCGCTCGTGCGTCGGCTAATCGCGTAAACCAACCGCATCCGCCCATCCCCATCGCGCTGGAATAGCATACCGGCTAGGCCCACTGCGCTCGCATCGGTGTGTAGTTCCGTCTCCGCCGATGGATTGAATGTCTGTAACACCGGAGCGACGGTTAGTTTTTCTTTCAGAGTGGCAAACGCGTTGATCTGCTCCAGTCCCCATACGAATTTCTCGTTCGTCTTTAGTAGCGCTGACAATGGGCTCGCGATACTCGCAAAATGTGGCACGAATTTCCGGAAGTAGTTCGTAAGTCCTAAGAAACGTCGTATCTCGTGAACGTTTCTCGGCGGTGGGAACTCTTTTATCGCTTTCGTTTTCTCCGTGCCCGACTTAATCCCGTTGGCCGAGATCTCGTGTCCTAAATAAGCGACCTTGGAGAAGAGGAAGCGGCACTTCGCTAGTTTCATTGTGAGTCCGGCCATTCGCAGTCTTTCCAGTACTGCCCGTAGTTTCGGTTTTAGGTCACTCCAGTCACGTCCGGGAATGAGAATATCATCCAAATAGAACAGCGCCACGCGATCGCGCAACGGTCCCAACGCTCGATGCATCGCCTTGGAGAAATAGGCGGGGCCATTCATCAAACCGAACACCATGCGTGTAAATTCGACGGTCTCCTCCGTTGTGATGATCGCGGTTTTTGCACGTGCGTCCGGTGATAGTGGAATCTGCAAATAGCCATGTACCAAGTCCAGTATAATGAACAACGCACTGTCTTGTATTTGCGCTAAGTGATCGTCTATATTGGGCAGCGAGAAATGTACCCGCTCCGTGACGGCGTTCAACTTCCGGAAGTCAACGCATAATCGTGATTCACCCGTTTTCTTCTTGACTAGCAACACCGGACTCGCGTGGGGTGACTCCGTATCGGTGACGATGCCCGCCTCTCGCCACTCGCTCACGATTTCGCGTATCGTCTCACGTTCGGGGGGTGTCACGCGATGATAGGGTTTGCAACACACAGGGCCGGCCCCCTCTTTTAATTTGATATCCATGACGATATCCTTCGCGCATCCTAAATCGTGTAGGCTCACCGAAATACAATCTCGGAACTCGTTTAATAACGCCAGGACTTCCGCTCGCACTGTCGCTGGTTGTTCGCCCCCGATAATCACGTCTCCGGGATTTATCGTCGCGTTTCGTGGCTCGCTACGTGTAATCGTCGCGATTGTTGATAACTCGCCGCGTATGGTCAATGCTCCTTTCGGCATGACTTGCTCCATTTCTGTCCAATTCACGAACGGAAACTCGCGGGGCCCGTTGTGCGTATTCACCGGAACAAACGCGATCGAATTCGGAGGTATCGCCGCCCGTTCGTTCGTGCGCATTTCTCCAACCGGTTTGACGCAATCTGTCGGCAATAACCGGGGTCGGTGAAATGAAAACTTCGCGCCGATTTTTTCGTAATCCACGCTGTCATGATCCGTGAATGTTCTGCCGATTAAAACGTCCGTGCCCTGGTAATCGTCCGGCACTACTTGAAACTCGACATCTTTCACGCACACGTCGTTGATACTCACTTCCGCAAGTATCTTACCCAGACTGTGTACGACAATTTCGGACGGCCCCCATGGCTTAAGGGGTGTCGTTTCCGTGTTCATGTGCAAACCTAACGTTAACACAGTCGAAGCACAGATGGTGCACTCCGCACTGCCCGTATCCACGTGCGCCGTCACTGATTTTCCGTCCAGTGTCGCACTTTTTATATATTTGAGCACGGTCGGATCCCGCGCGCTACCGACCAGTTGCACCGCCCGTGGCTCCTTCGACGCGCCCGTAGTACATTTTTTACTCAAATGACCTGGCTGATTGCATTTGAAGCACGTCTGCTCGCGCCGTGGTTCAATGCAATTTCGCGACAAATGCCCCGTCTTGTTGCAGTTGCTACAAGTGCGATGCTCGACCCACCTCCGCCCGTGTGGTGGCGTACGCTCACGATTGGGATCGCCTCGCGGGGCCTCGTTCCCACGCGTTGTCTCGTTCGCGCCCGATTGCGTACGTTGTTGCTGATGTCGTGGATTGTCGCGTCCTCTTTTCCGCGATGAGGAAGCCGAGGTTTGTTCTTTCACACACCTGTCAAAATAAATCAAGGCGTGTAACAAGCTATCGTGGTCATAATGTGTCCCCGGCATAACCAAATTGAATAATTCACGAGAGTTCAGTCCCGAGACTATCTGTGATTTTTCTTCCCAAAAGTTTAGATTTAGTCCCTTGAGTAACCGTGTCTTGGCATGGAAATAAGCCGATACTGACTCGTCCCGACCTTGCCGTCGGGCCAACATTTGGGCCCACCGCGTCGGCTTGTCGTGCGAAATCATAAACGTGTCCGCGATTCGCGCGCGAAAAATCTCCCACGTCGTCAAATCTCGTCCATGCGTCCTGGCCCAGTCACGTGCCCCGCCTCGCGAATGAATGCGCGCAGCCGAAAGCACGTACTCGTCCGTCCAATTATGCAGTTCTTGTAGCGAGTCGAGATTTTCAATCCATTCGCACGCATGTACTCCGTCATCCTCGCCTGTAAAATTTTCGATCGCGCTAGATAAATCTGGAACGATTTGATATGAAGGTGTCCCGGTCGACATGGTAGGGACCGCCACTGGTTGAGGGTTGGTCAGTAGACCGGCGAGAAGTTGTATGAGAGAATCCGTATTACCTTGTGATGATATAGCCCGTAACGCATTTGCCAGTGGAGGGGCGGCTGCCTCGTTTACCGACGACTGGCCGTTCGGTACCGCTGCTGTTGGTAAGTCATCCGTGATACCGCTAAGCTTCGGTGGTAACTGACCGCCATTCGTCGCCTCCCCTCCTGTGTACTCGCCTGGGGTTTCCGCTCTCGCTCCCTCAACGCGCGTCTCCGATTGAAGTCCGTTCACGAAAGGTCCGTCTTCGCTTCTCGGCCCAATATGACGGTCGCCATTTTGGCCGTTGTTCCACTGCTCGGGTTCAAGGGCTCCGACGCTACGTGAAGCGTTGAATGACGCCATGTCTCTACCACGCCCGCGTACAAACGACCGTTGTACCGCCATTGGATTCAAAAGATACTCCGCAAATTTCTCGAATTCACTTTCGTCCACCATTCACTTTTTATTTCCCGATATTCGCGTTTTTTACCCGGCACGTGGTTTATGTATCCCACTTCTGAAGTATTAAAAGGATTTTTTTTTTTCAAATGGTTCCTAACTAAGCGGCGTAGATTGAGGTTAGGTGGTAAAGAGAACTCGGGTGGCGGCACTTTTTACTTTTATGCGACCGGTACAACAGCGCGGTTCTTTATTAACACCAATACTTTTTAGAGACGTATACATAAATGCATATCCATACTGCAGACTATAGAAACTCTAAAGGAACGTACAATACAGTTAACGAGACGCACACATTCACGGCGGTGCGCTCGGGCAGACTAACTCGGTCCCAACCCCAGTCGTGCCGCTAGGCCACGCTTTTCGCGTCTCATTAGTGGGTGGGGGTTGCGCGGTCCGATAATCACGCCGTATTTCTCAGATTCTTAACACATCTCTGGATTGTTCTGAATTCTGCACAAAATTGGCCAAAAATTCTTCGAGCTCGATTTGAATGAAGGTAGTCCATCGATATTTATTTGCAATAAAATAATATTACTTCGTGTGTGAGCTGCAGTATTGATGCATGCTTGCAAGCCTTTTCCAATTCCAAAATAAACAAATTCACTAAAGAATTGGTGCTGGAATCTCTCATTTTTTCTATTCTATACTTTGCAGACCATGTACGTAAGAAAGTAGGTGAGGAAGATGGTAAATCTGGAAGCAATCTTTGTCTCAAGATAAGCAAAAGCTTATCGAGATGGTCATGTGGAATCTTCGACTCGGTCGCCCACTTCCGTAGTTCCCGAATCTCATTAACTTCTAGAGCTTCATCAACTTGGTTTTCACTGGAATTGGTAGTATCATTGTTATCATCATTGTCCAAATTTGAGAGATCATCTTCAGTGGTAGAACCTGTTTCACTGTCATCAGAAGTTGCAGAGCTTGCATATGCCTCTGCTATTCCAACGTTTCTTGAACTTCGGTCAGATTCACTTTGAAATTCTTCATTCAATTCAATATTTGCTGTATCACTTATTGCTTGGTTAATGTGTTGTCCAGAGCAAGACGCTTGATTAACATGCTCATCAGCACTTCCAGATCCTTCAATGTCAGCTATATATTTGAACAAGTGTAAGTAAAAATACCATGTTGAAAAACGTTGTGTCGCAAGTTTTAGTAATTGTTAATCTACCAAAATCCTTATGGAGCGATATCATGACAACAATTTTGCGTTATTCGATTCCACGAATTTAGTATCAAATATGTGATCTTGCCTTGAAATTGAAAAAATAAAATTCATTTTACTCGTATTTGTTTGCTCACTTTCAACATCGCTATTTCCATGACATGCTAATGGAATAACATTCCTCTGAAGCTTTTTCAAAGCTCTGTATTTCTGCCGTCTTGCATGCGTCTATGCACGAATTCTTTTACGATCTTTATCACTGTTAAAATATATAGTGTCACGGAACACTGAAACTGACACAAGATATAGCACTACCGTTATGTCAAGTTTCACCACTTTCATACAACTTTTCACTACTGCACTATAGTTATACCTCGGACTACACAATAAATTGCCTACAACGAAATCGATGCGAAAACGTGGCACGAACATAACCTGTCCAGGTTATTGCGAGGCTTTAGTCTGGTGATACGAGCCAGTCACTTAAGTAAATACCAGCGTGTGCCACGTTCGGTCCGCGCTAGGCTTTTGTCCTCTGAAAGAGTGACATTATAGTATTTCTAGGTACTATCACGCGCCCAACTGAGCACTAGCTAGGCTTCCTTTATCGGGAACGACTAGACTCAGCCCGGTCGGGGCCTTTTCGATATCGGGGAAACAACCAGGAGATTTCTACCAGGGTTCCACCAGGGTCGATATTAGTAGTCGATATTGACTTACAGCGGGAATCTACAAATGTAAAATGATGTCTTGATGGAAATGACTAAGATTTTGAATGTCAGTTCTGTGATTGCAAACCTCACTACTGTTCTTTGTGATATGTATCGTCTCTTTAACGTTCCGTTTGTACCAGTTGTTTTCTGTAGTTATGACCGACGGATTGTTAAAGTCAAATTGGTGACCTTATTGTAGAGAATGTGTTGCAAGAGCACAGCTGTCAACATCATGCCTTTTGACATTCGATTTATGCCCTCCAATACGTTTTTTAAGATGTAGTGAACGTGTAGTACTCACTGCAGTGCACGTATAGTGCTACAAAAGTGATACGTAAGTAGATATTTATGAATGTTTTACTTTTCGTCTGCTATTCATAATAATGATGTTAGTAGTATATATTTGAAATTCGTCCCGAGAGGCTCATTTAGACTTGTGTGTGTGACTTGCTGACATGTGCACATTAGACATCTGTATGTGGCTATTAATGTGTGTATATATATCATCGTACATTATATTATTTTTGCCAATTAGAACGGCCCAGCCGTTCATTTCAAATGATATGAGAGAATCATATTAATATTTAAGCGACAAAAATTTGCTAGAAAGAGTACAATTTCGAAAATTTTCAGGTGAGTTAAAAAATTGTTAGTAGTATAGTGATAGGGTTTATTCTATCATACAAATGTCCAAAAGTAATGTAAATGCTACTTCTGCTACACTTTGAAAAGTTGGAAAGTTTCAAGTATATTATTAAAAAAGTAAAATTGGGGTCAAAAATTACAGCACTCCGGGTATATTGTGACACTGTACCAACTTGCCCCATTAATTCGAAAAAATTATCTCAATATGTTTTGCATGTTGGATGAGATAGGACATAGAAAAGGCAAAGCACGTGACCACATCTTTACACGTATAGGGCACTCCACGTCAAAGCAACGGGTCATCGGCCTGACCGCTGTGATTTTGATGGCCAATGGATTTTTTAGATCGAATGGATCAAAAATGGCACCTTCAATTTTTCGAAATTTTTTCGCCATTTTGTTAAAGTGTGGCGATCCGAAATATCCTTTACCAGAAGATGGACTTTTTGAAATCGATGAATTTTTTTTGTAAAATCAGGTACTCGAAACACATCTTTTTGTCATGATTCGAAAATGGGATGACAATGCCTAATGTTTTTTTTTTTTTATTTTGTTTTTCAAAAATAGGATTTCTTGGAACTTATTTTTTAAGCTTGATTATTATAGTAAAAAATAAAATAAAAAGAAACTTTGTCCTGGTAAGACTCGATTTTCTTTTCCATTCAAGAGTAAAACGAAGAAAACTATTTGTTTTTGATCGAATTCAGCTTCGTTGTCTCGAAATCACAAGTGTTCATTACTTTTAATAAATAAAGCTTATTGTTCATAATCACAGTTGTTGCGTTTCATTGTCGAGGTAAGAATAGGGTTAACTTGCTCTTAAACCACAGAAAAAAAACTATGTAACAATTTACCCCAGGGCCGTAACTTCTTGCCCCAGACCGGGGTAAAATGTGACAGTCCGTTCAGGTCTTAAAAAAATGTATATCTTGAGAACGATTTTCGATATCCAATTAGTTTTGTCGCAGAAATAATATATGAGGCGTTCTCTCGAAGAACGACCTAAAGCGACTTAGGTGATTTTTCGGAAGAACGTATTAATAGGTAGACTCGGTCACAAAGTATCTACATACCAAATTTCATAAGATTTAATCAATTTTTGAGCAAACTATGAGTGTTTGAAACCACGCGCCTACCATATTATCGCCCGCGTAGTCTCCCGCTCGACTCAGCTGACTTGGCTCCTGTGCTTCAGCCGCTAGCCGTGAGCGTCAAGCAGTGTAGCCGTGTCGTTTACTTTTTTAAAGCGGCATATCTTTTAAATATGAAATAATGGATACATCTACGACTAATTCTACAATAACTTCAACATCTACCAGCACCCATGGTTTAAAAAGAAAATCACGACGAGACAGATGGAAAGAGAATAAAAGGAAAATGAAGAAAAAAGAGATTGTTGAAACGTCCCAGGAGTATTTCGAAGTAATAAAATCAGCCGGAAATAACCGAAGTCCTTTCATAGCTGAAATGTCTGCATCTCTTTTAGAAAATTGGGAAACTGCACTCGACCCACTATTTTTGAAAGTTCATGAATCAAAACATTCTGTTTTTAGGATTCAACAGTACGTTAAGTTAGTATTCAAGCCTACTAAAGTTTTCTTAGCGTATAAGAAATACAGTAGTAGTGGTGAATATTTCACCTATTTTAAAAATAATACGGATGTTTGTAGCAAAGAAAACTGAACTATTAAAAAATTGCCTCCAGTTCGTATCAATGCAGCTGGAAAGAAATATCTTTTATTTTTATTACGTTTTCTTAATCCATATATATTTTTTTTTTATATCTTTAAATAAAATTATACAAACAAATACTTCTTACTATTACATTTTTCTCGTGTTTTTATAGCGATAAGACATATTTTTAGTAGTTTTCCCGAAAAACGACCTAAGTGCTCTCGCATGACTTGTCGCTAAAAATATTGTTAAGAAATGTTTATAGAAGATTTTATGTTTGAAATCCATTATTCGACAGTATAATGTTAGCAATAGATAAACAAAATTTAATTAGTTATAATTAACGGTGAGCAGTACAATGTTAAATTTTCAAATCACTTTTTCTCGAAACGACCGAATTGCACTTAGGTCGTTCTTCGGAAAAACGGCTCATTTGATAATAAACCTAACGCCACATCAATTAGGGATGAATTCGTATTTATACATTGAGCGAAATTCCATTTTTTGTAAAAAGTGTAACTTCTAGCCCCGGTCTCCCCTACTTTTCGACAACGCAAATTCAAAATGACTGTCCGTTATTCGGCAAGCCTCTTCGCAATTATTCTCAAAATTCATTCGCGAGGATATAAGCACCCCCTCACGGTTTTTAGACGGCTTCATTACTTCGCGAAACTCCCAAAACATGACTATTTAGGACAACCGCCAGAACTAGAGTGGTTTCAAAAACCTACGACCTGCCGCAACACGGATCTCGATACGCCTACGTGACGTCATGTCCACAATAATACGCAATAATCGACCCGTCATCGAATTCGTCGATTGCGCAACTCGACGCGTACCTTTAATAGCATCGCGGCGCAGAACTTAACGCTAAATCGCAATTTCGTCCTACGCGCAGCTCCATGACGGTGATGGTGAGCGTGGTGCTCTCTCGTCGCTAGTCGGTCCGTCGCAAGTTCGACAGTCAATTCTTGGTGCCGTAAAGGGGAAGAAGCGGCGGCGCGCCGACAGCCTGCGGGAATCGCAGCCGCCTTCGATTCCCGCGATGCGGGGATCTTTATTGGCTCCTCCTCCATAGCCTCGACATCCTTACTCCGCAATCGTCGCTAGTCCGCCGATCAGCAATTTCCTCGAATTCGTTGCCAACTTCTTGCCTGATGCCATTATAGCTCGAAAAATAAAAAAAACAGAAAACCTGAAATATATTTCTCTATTCGTTAAAGTGTCTGCTCTCGTAGTTTCGGATGCATGACTCCAGTTCCGGCTCTCTTTTCTAAATACTTCGCTACTCAACCTCGAAAACACCTGAATTTTGGTTCCTCCCAGAGTTCAGGGTCTCACTTGTAACGGGAATCAAATAGTATATATATATATACTGTATATATACAGGGTGTCCCTAAATTGCCTCCCACGGACTAGCCAGCATGATACCTCGTTAAAATCCAACCAAGAATTTCTTTTCCGGAAGCTCGTCCGACGCATAGTTTTTGAATTATAAGCGATAGCGCTAGGCCAATCAGAGTGCACCATTTCATCTAGATTTGCCGCCACGGAAATTGCTGTTTTGTTCGTCTGGGTGAATTATTATTATTCGTTTACGAATTAAATATCGGCACCTCCCCTCTCTCGCTGCTGTACCCCTTCTCGGGCGCTGACCTCGGTATTGTTGCCGCGGCACACGCTGCCGGCCGCACATCCATGGGCGCACACTTGTGTGTGTAAACAGAAGCGCATCCTCAAGAATAAGGGATACAGCAGCGAGAGAGGGGAGGTGCCGATATTTAATTCGTAAACGAATAATAATAATTCACCCAGACGAACAAAACAGCAATTTCCGTGGCGGCAAATCTAGATGAAATGGTGCACTCTGATTGGCCTAGCGCCATCGCTTATAATTCAAAAACTATGCGTCGGACGAGCTTCCGGGAAAGAAATTCTCGGTTGGAATTTAACGAGGTATTATGCTGGCTAGTCCGTGGGAGGCAATTTAGGGACATCCTGTATATATACTAAGTATATATATCCCTATATATATATATATATATATATATATATATATATACTGGGGGGAGGTATCATCCCCTGCGCGCTTCGCGCACCAACCCCCGTTTTCATACATGGTTTGGTAAGGTTACGTTCGGGTATTTCCAGACAGATTCGGGCAAGTTCGAGTAACTTCGGCGAAGTATAGGTAGGTTTGGGGTTGTGTGTGTGGGTAGGTTAGGTCGGGTAACCCTGAGGCTAGCCTGAGCGCGTACAGATCGGCCAGAAAGAGCCTGAGGCGCGAAATAAAGGCAAGCAAGGCGAGATGCTGGGAGGACCTTCTCGGAACGATCGACGCGGATCCCTAGGGGCTGCCGTACAGGGTAGTCACCAGGAAACTGGGAGGGCTAAGGCAGCCGGACGATCCTGATACGGTGGAAAGGGCTCTGGAGGAGCTCTTTCCAAACCGCGGAGAGGCAAGAGACGATGGTGACTACAAGACCACCAACCTCCCAGAGCCGTTTACGGAAGCCGAACTGTGGGGGGCTGCAAGGAAACTGTGCAAAGGAAAGGTCCCAGGACCGGATGGAATACCGAACGAAGCCCTAACCGTGGCGGTCGAGAGTAGCTCGGAGATGCCCCTGAGAACGTACAACGAGTGCCCCCAAACCTGCCACTTCCACGAAAGGTGGAAGAGACAACAGCTGATCCTGCTGCCTAAGGGCTTGCCGAAGGAAGGAGAGGAGCAGAAGTACCGGCCTATCAGTCTGATAGACACAACCGGGAAACTGCTGGGAAAGAATGATTCACGCCAGGCTCGAAGCAGCCCTGCAGGGACCCGGGGGGCTTGCCAGCAGGCAGTACGACTTCCAAAAGGGAAGGTCCACTAACCAGGCAATCGAAGAGATTCTAAGCATCGCCACGGATGCAGACGCGCGGAAAAGACGCTTCGCTACCGCCTGCTTGTTGACGTTTTTAGACGTCAAAACGCCTTCAACGCGGTGGGGTGTGACACTATCCTTGGAACGATGCGAAGAAGACAGGGTATGCCGGCGTACCTCCTGGGCATGTTCGCGAGTTACCTGGGAAACAGACTACTCAAGTACCACACCAGAGAGGGAAAAAGAACACGCCGGCTGACGGCGGGGGCCCCACAGGGATCGGTCCGCGGGCCGCTCCTGTGGAACATTGCCTACGACGGCCTACTCCGGATGAAAATGCCCGAGGAGGTCACCACTATCGGCTTCGAGGACGACGTCGCGCTCCTGGTGACGGCGAGGACCGCGGAAGTGCTGGATATGAAGACGAACAAGGCCGTTAGAAGCGTCTGGGCCTTACTCAAGGAGAGGGCACTGGACCTGGCAGAGAAAAAAACAGAGCTCGTCGTGCTGACGAGGAGGCGCACCCTGACTGTAAATCCCATCATAGTGAAGGGACACGCGATCAGGCCAGGCAAAAGCGCAAAATACCTCGGGGTGACCGTCGACGCGAAGCTAAACTTCGCAGAGCATGTGGAGAGAGCCGCAACGAAGGCTACGACGATGGTTACAGCGCCGAACATCGGGGGCCCGCCCACAGCAGAAGGAAACTTCTAACCGGAGTGTCCTCCTCGGTCATGCTGTACGGAGCCCCGATCTAGGCGGACTTTCTGAGCATCGCTGGGAACCAAAAGAGAGTAGACAGCGTGGCGAGGGCTTGCGCACTTAGGGTCAACTCGAGATACAGAACAGTGTCATCCCCGGCGGCAATGGTCCTAGCGGGTCTGATCACACTGCACCCGATGGCAGCCGGGCGCAAAAGGGTCGCTGCGGCAGAAGCCGCGGTGGGTGACCAGGGTAGGGCAGCCAGAGTAAAGCTCAGGCGCGAGGAGAGGGAGAACACGATGCGACATCGGAACGAGGAGTGGCGCAGTGGCGAGAAGGGGGCATGGACCAGGGAGGCCATACGATCCGTCGTACCTTAGGTGGACAAGAGGTTCGGACAAACGGAGTTCCACCTCACCCAGGGGCTCACGGGCCACACCTGCTTCGGGGCGTGTCTACACCACATAGGCAGGGAGGTGACGCCGAAGTAGCATCACCGCGACGCCCCCAGCGACGACGCGGCTCATACCTGGTTCCACTGCCCAGCCTGGAAAGAACCAAGAGAAGAGATGTGGAGCATCACCGGCCGAGCTGAAAGCATCGACGAAATAGTCAAGGCGATGCTGGAGAAGCCAGAGCAGTGGGAGGCGGCCACCAGATACGTAGGACGAGTCCTGCCAACCAAGGAGAAGGCCGAAAGGCAGAAGAGAGGTGAAAACCGAGCAGTGCCCGCACGGAGCCAAGAAAGCAGGGCGGCTGCATGCAAACATAAGTGCAGCCTGAAATACAAGCACAAGATCCGCTTTGTAAAGACGGGATAACTTCACGACATGGAGCCGGGCGAACCGTTGAAGGGCGACATCTCCCGGGAGTTCGACACGACCCTCAGATTAGCTAAGGAGCATGCCAAAACTCAACGGAGGAGAGGGTCCTCCCGCACAGTCGCTGCCGCCCGACCCGGAAACAGCGGAGCGACGATGCAACGGTGTAAAAATAAGAGATGGTCCAACTGGCCTTCGATAGCGGTGATTGTTTTGTCTTAGTACGGTGGGAATCCGCTAGGGGCCTCATGCGTCGATGCGGATGAGGTAAAAAATAATGGTGGCGATTGAACCACACAGTATTTACGAAAGTTGACAGGCAATCCGGGATCGACGTTTGGGTCTCTGTCGTTTACTCAAAGGACGAGAATATGGTGAATTGTTGTTTGCCCGATTGTCGGAGCGTATGTCTAGGAGCTGACGAAAAAAACTCTTTGTTTCATGCTCCCAAGGATACTATTATATTTCAAAAGTGATCCAGTGCTCTGAAAAAATTTGGCGTCGATCTTGAATTCAATTATTTCATTTGCGAAAATCACTTCAACAATGGCGTACCTAATATATATCAGGTGACAGTTGACGATACTCTAATAAGTTGTAAGTTCTCGTTTCCATGTGATTTGTATAAGGAAGAATTCATTGCATACTGTTTACATTACTATACAGTCACGAGAATGCGTCAATCAACTAAAACCAAAAAGTCGGGAAATGGTAAAGACTAGTAAGGTAAAAGAGAAGCAAACCAAACTATACTTTACGTAAAAAAGTCACATTAAATTTTTGAAATATTTTAATATAATGATAATATTAAACCGGGACAATCTCTTGAAACTATAATACAATGCGAATGCGCCAAATAATTCAATCTCAGTGGTCGGTGAAATCGCCCCTCGGCGATGTTTTCGTCTGCTGAGCAGAGCGCCAACGTACACAAAATGTGACAAAAGCTGTAAATCTCTCGCGTGTAAAGCCGTGGATTAAAGTTATGCTGCTGTTTATTTTTACGTAGCGTGAATTGTCTAAGAAGAATATTATCGTTCAGCAATATCGTGGTCGATATCGGAATATATTCAACCGACGCAGTAAAGAATTTAACGGAAAAGCAAATATCAAATGATACAAAAACTGGGTGTTATTTATTGAAAGAAGAAATCTGAAATTTAATGTGAAATGTCATTAACAAGTGAAAGTCTGGACAAACAGAGGTAGGTAAGTAAAAACAATGTTTATTGTAAACAGATTCTTTATTTACATAAAATTAAAAATAAATGAAAGGTTGAGACCCAGTAGAAGATATTTCCAAAGTAGATTCGTTATGGTGCAGTGCTCCAGAAGTCAGTAATTAGTGCCGATGAACATGAAATAAATGAAAGAAATGAGTAACAAGAAACAAAAAAATTATTCATCTTAAACACGAAGCTTAGGAGGACAAATAGTGGCGATCAACAGCAACTGTACCCGATGCGATACTCACAACAACCCTCGCAGACATCATTGATTAGTTGACAAAGTTTCTACAGCTCCATTTTACAACAATCAATGTTCCGTTAACAAAGAGGGTTCACCAGATATCCCAGAATACAAAGAGAAAAAAAGCTATATCTAACGATCCGTGAGTTGCGATTGTGATTTTCGAGCATTGAGGCAGGTGATGTCTGGTGGCAATGCGTCTCATTAAGGATTTATGTTTTGTGCATTTTATTGGAAATTAGTTGTATCCAAAAATACCAAAAGATCCGGTCTGATAATAATAGCTTCTAATATTTACAGGTACGAAATAATTCATTGTCAAAGCGGGACTGAATTTGTCAGGCATGGAAGCATGCAAGTAAATTTCTAATTATGTGATCTTTGACTATTACAATATTTTAACATGGTTTCAATGATAAATTTCATTTTTTTTCAGCAGGCTCGAAGTTTGAACTTTGATTAACACGAGGAAAATTATGCCTTACCTGATGATCAAAACGTTTAGGTGACAAGGATCCTGGTGTCTCGAACGGTGCAATCTAAATATAATTAAATAAATATAATTAAAGTAATATAAATAAAGTAAATATAATTAACCATCGAACCAGGTTGTTCCGTCAGACACCAGGTGCCAGAGTGAATTTTATCAGGCCATCGCCACCTTCCTAACATCAGTTGAGGCAAAATTGAAGAGCGGGATATACTACAGATCATAATGACTGAAGATCCCATGATTTTACTTTGATCTAGTCAATGGCGATAAGTTTGTTACTTAACCGTTGCTGCCAATTCATTCTACCGAGGAATCATTCTGTGCACCATTGCAATTCAAGCATTATTATTGACCAGCATTATTTTTCAAACTTTATGCCATTTAATTTGGTATCTTATTTTGAAGCTTACTTTTACTCTATTCGGCATTAAATTCAGATGAATAGTTTTTCAAGTCCTCAATTAGATTGTAGGGTTGAATTTTGCTAGGCAAACTGAAATAATCTTAATCTAGAATTGTTAAATAACTTCAATTAAAAATGTTTATGAATTTAATCTTAGTAGACGGTGTCATGTGGCTAGCTAGTTGCACGATAACTTGAAACCAAATTCAATTTTACACTCTTTATAGGGTCCTACGCTAAAACTAAAGGCTTGTGAATCTCCATTTACCGCAATTATTTCTGCATTGCGTGTTAGCGTTGTCTGGAGCAAAAAAAATCTAATTTTGAGATCGGAAATGGAACCTGAAACGCAGAAGTTATTCAGTAGCACGAATTGAAAACCAGGAATTTTATAATGGTTTCTACAAAAAAGGACTCTTTCCAAATATCCTTGTTGCAAGGTGATGTTCGGAGGACTATGAACAAGATATTGTATCGGATTACATTATTTGGAAAAAAATCTTCATGAACTTCGTTGAAAATTAGATATTCATTTATTTTGATGGAACAAGGGACACAATCTTGAATCCGATAACTCAATATCCTCGTAATAATGTTCCGACATTACTTTAAAACATGATTGTCCTTGAAGCTCATTGTGACGTTGAGGCGCATTTTGAGAAAGTTGATTTTCAACTTGTGTCACAGGATGTGATCTACGTTCTTGAGTTCTACGCTTCCGATTAGATTTTCTTTGTTTCGAACCGCACTAACCTGAAATACAGAAATTATTTTAATAAATCTGATATCACTTGAATTTTCAATTTGAGTATTAGGTTCCCTTCATTAATTTAATCGAACATCATTGAAAATTTGCGAAATGAACTCTGATAATCATTGGAAAATTTTTAATAGTAATAGCAGTAATTTATTGATCAGAAAAAATACATTGACTATCAACTATTTGTAAATTTTGTTGAACTATTTTCAAGAAAAAAAAGATTCACAGTTGTATTACAGATAGTGAGATATTAAAATTTCTTGAACACTCGGTTTAACGTCTCATTTTCAAAAGTGATAAAATTCAATATTACCGCCTGAAATCACAAGAGAGTGAGAAAGTTACTTAGTTGCTTAATAGTGGCGATGATCTTTGTACGTGTGATGAATTTAATAGGCAGATAACAGTGAATATTAGAGATGTAATTATTTTGGCTTTATCACCTGTTGATAGAAAGAAATTGCATTGTTATTTCTAATGTACGAAATAATAAAAGTGATCAAATAAAGTGTTCCGACCTACCTGCTGCGTTTCTTCCAAGCACCCAACATTTAAACAGATTTATCATTTCAGTCGAATTAAGCCGATTTTCAACGAGCATAAGCATCAACTTTCCGATTCACTACCTCGACTGTTTGAGATTCTAACCTCAAAAATTCGTA
Source organism: Neodiprion fabricii (assembly GCF_021155785.1). Lineage (NCBI taxonomy): Eukaryota > Metazoa > Arthropoda > Insecta > Hymenoptera > Diprionidae > Neodiprion > Neodiprion fabricii. Next base: position 14,817,881 of record NC_060243.1, read on the forward strand.
TGAACTATATCGCCGCCAGAAACAGAGTTCTACAGCTGAAACTCGAAGTGGCCAGCCTGCCCGAGGAGCCGATATAACTCGCGCATGCACATTGTATGTATAGTTTCAAGAGATTGTCCCGGTATACAATGCGTAATTACCTTATTATGACCCCACACATTTATTATTGTGCATCCTTCGCATGATTGATTTAGTGTGATTACCGTTTCATTTTTATCAAGAAAGCGTACCAATGAAATTTTATTTAATTTTTGGTCTTTCGATTCATCATGCATTTCATTTTCACTAATATATTGTCGGTATAGTCACATACATTCATCATACAATTATCTGCTTTTGTCAAATATTAATGTACCCATTTAATCTTCAGCAGCAGATTTGATTTTCCACATGCAAACGTCAAACTTTCGTTAATATTGACTGCTAGATCGCCGCCATTATTGTTTACCTCATCCTCACAGCACAGGGAGTATGGGGCAGTCGGGCTATCTCTTATTTTTATACCGTGGACGGTGCGCATGACGTATGGCGATGTTAACTACCTCGGTGGTAACAGAGCCATACTGTACCTAAACCGACGAGACGGGAGGCAGCAGCGCCTAGTTAATTTCACTAACCCGCTGAGCATACAGCCCCCCGGACGCGACGTAGCGGTGGTAGACGGAGTGGTCTTCACCTCGGCATGTAAGTGGGTGGGAACAGCGGAGCACGACAGGCTATTCCCGCACTACAGAACAACGATAGCCGAGGGGGTGACCTGCACGATCGGAAGACTGGCGAGGCTGCGCCAATTGTTTGAAGGGCCCGTGCGAACTCCACGCCACCAACAAACAGATACAGATACAGGACAGATACCAGGACGGCCAGCAGAATGCTGTTTCGGGACCGCCGCGCAGGCACAACGGACTGAAACGTAACGGTGGTGGGTCGTAGTGTAAGTAGTAGAGTGAAGTGGCGTAGAGTGTGAAGGAGCAGGCATAAAAAATGGTGTCACAGTAGGCAAGCGGAGAGGGTGTAGCAGATACTCAATGCAAAGGCACCAACCCTAAGCAACGCGAAGCATGAAGACAAGATTGAACCGAACATGTTGAGTGGAATAGTGTGTGTGTGTGAAGTAGTGTCGTGTATGCTGGTGAGAAGCGAACTGGACACTTGTGCGACGACGCCCCGATGACGAGCAGTGTACTTAAGGGACACGGTGGACACGAAAGGTAGTTCCAAAAAGGGCTACGGAGGCGTGACTGTCTGGTTGAGATAGCCAACGCCACGCTGACGAGCGGCGAGCAGGGCCGTTACAGCTGGCCGGTCACAGGGAGTGAGTGAAGTGATGCGAAAGCGGTTCCTCTCAGTCCTGGGTGTAGAGCGGAGGAGGGTTTTAGTCAGTAGAAATCTGACACTATCCACCAACAATTGGATGTCTTTTAAAGATTTCTTTTCATCGCTGAGAATAAGAAACATGAAAATGAAGAAAAAAGGTTGGGTTCGGCTATTGTCGGATACATTCGGGCGAATTTGGGTAACTTCGGCCGAGTTCGGGTAGGTTCGGGACCTCCGAACTCCGGCTGAGTTTGGGCTGGATTCTTGACACAGCGGCGGCGGCAGAGGCGATATCTTTAAATGATATACTACAATATTGAATGAAAATGATATGCACGGTGACCATCCCTGTAACAAGCTGACTTCCCCCTCCATAATCTAGCCCTATGATATTTTGAGAAACTTTTTGCATGATTCTTGAAGAAAATGCGACGATATCCCCGATGGTAAGGTCGACGTTTTTTGAGATTGACCGTTTTTGCGTGTGGAAGAATATTTTCGATTTTGGGACTAAAAGTATAGTTGAATTTTTTTTCGGAAAATACGCAAAATCCTGAGTGCGCGTATCAAAAATTTTTCAGGATCGGTAAAACCCATCACTTAGAAATAAATCTAAAATTCGAAATTTTTGTCGAAAATTCAGTACTTACTAGCGGAACAGGTGGAATTGAAATATCTGGCAAAAGATTCTGCGCAATGGGTTTCGTCGGACTGACTTTCTCTGTTCGCAGCTAGGCGAGCAGCAAGATTAGTAGTTTGAAAATATCTGCATTGAGACAAGCGTGACAAAAACGTCCGCATTTAAAAATATAAATGATAATCAACACGAAAACAGCATAACATGAGGTTCAGCTCGGAGGTTAGCGGACGTTCGCGCGTGGCCGATCCGGCTGATCAAGATTCCGTTATTACCGTTTGCCGAGGACGGGATGATGTAGCTCAAAAATTGCAATTCTTTAGTATTTTTTAGCTTCGGAAGGCTTGAGGTCCTTACGTTCGCACAGTTTGAACGAGTCTATCGAAGATTCTAAAATTTTCGAAATGTCAAACGTGTTACACGCCTCACATTGGGATTCTTTATTCCCATCTAATATCTTATGTAAAAATATACGGGATAAGTTTTCTTGGCTATGGAGGTAGCTTAAGTTCGAAACGTAGAAGATTTTGCAGAATGCAATGGGCTCGTTTGGATTTATTACCGGGTAACCTAGCTGTGATGCCGTACAAAGAAGCGATTCTGTTCAAAGTGAAGCCTTATTGTCGAAGGCATTTCACTCTTATTTTACACCACAATCAATTTATTCATGTTCTGGAGAACGAAGCGAGAAAATTGATTAACTTTGACACCATGTATTTACTTTCGTACGTCGAATATTTCCGCGGCAACAAGACACACGGGTGACCAACTTTTCTGTGATTCTAGCAGTAACAACGAGCGCAAGATTGCCACGACCCAGGGTTATTTTCGCGCAATGATCAAACCGGGGACAGTAAACTAAGAATCGAAATCATTTTCGTCGAAAATATGCGGTTGCATTTCGGGATTCGTTAGTTGTCGAACAAATTGATACGTGATGCATAAGAGCGAAATGACTCGCATTTGGTCAGAATGAAACGCAAGCATTGCTCTCTACTTCGGTACAAAAATCATATTATTCCTATCCACATGACAGAAGTATGTGCGAGGCACGACAGGCTGAGGTATAGTTAAAGTATGGCGGAAGTATGGCTGAGGTATGACAGAAGTAGAAGCACGAAGAAATAATGGTAAGGTATAATTGATCTACCTTTTACCTGTTATTATATTACGAGTCTCGTTCTTCGAGATTACAATGTAGTACCGCTACTTCCCGCCAGGGTGAGCCACATTCCAGAGAGTATAATAAAAATCACGCCGCCCGGCCTGTCCCCGCTGACTCATCTTCATAACGTTCTTTGTGCCAGCGAGAGTCACAGTTGAAGAGAGTTTTGTGTGGTAAATTCGTGATTCACGGGTGTTTTTGTACTTTTAACCAGAAAATACGTTAATTAAGTGTGACTTCCGTTTCCGTTTTGGATGTGAGTGGCAGGTGTGAGAAAGAGTGTGAGTGGAGAGGCGAGAATTTAGCAGGATAGCAAAGGTGAGGAGGAAAGGAAATAGGGCAGAGAAGGAGCGGGGAAGACATAGACGGGCGGACGGGTGAAGGGAATAGGGAGGCAGGAATAGAAGGGAAGGACAGTTGAAAAAGAAAAAAGGGGGAGTGTTTTGAGGTTAGGCAGAAAGAGCCGGCGGACGGCAACGGGAAGGATAAGACAAAAATAGGCGGTGACATCTAGGGAGTAAGAAGGGGGATAGAGCAGAGACAGGTAGGCGGCAGGTAGATAAGGTAGGGCGCGGTGGCGGAGAGGAAGAGTATGAGCAACGCGGGTGGCCAAAAAGAAGGGGCGAAAAGAGAAGAAGAGGAGAAAAAGAAAGGTAGACCGGGTGCAGTAGCAGCGTTAGGGAGGGATCGGAGGCATAGCCTGGGATCGGCGACGACGGTGCTAGATTTATGGAAGAGAAAGCGGGAGGAGGAAGGGGAAAAAGGGGAGGAGGATGCAGATGAGATACAGGAAAGAGAAAGAGTATTTGGAAAGAGCAGGAAAGTGCACCGGTCGCCGGAGGGCAAGACAGGTGAGGAAGGGAAGGCAGAGGGAGGGAGTATACAGGATATGCTCAGGCTGATTAGGGAAGAGTTGAAGATAGGTCTAGAGGAGGTCAAAGGGCAGGGAAGGGGGATCAGGGAAGAAATGGAAAAGATTGAAGGGAAAATGACTAGAAGGAAAGAGCAGTGGGAAGTAGAGAGGAGGGAGATGAAGGAAATGATGAGGGACCTAGGTAAGAGACTAGAAGAGGTGGACGAGCGGAGAGGGGGGGAGATGGAAAGGGTAAAGGAGAGGCTGGTAGAATTAGAAAAGAAGAGTGCAGAGGGCGGTGGGGAGAGGCAGGGACAGGGGAATGCGGAAGTGGCGCAGGTAACAGTAGATAGGTTAAAAGAGATGGAGTGGGCCATAGAGTGGAAAGAAAGGGAAGAAAGAAGGGGAAATATAGTATTGAGAGGAGCGAAAATAGAGAAGGGAAGAGAAAAGGAAGGGTTGAAAAAGATTATGCAGGTGATAGGGGTAGAGGTCGAGGTAAAGGATATGTGGGAGGTAAGCGCGAAAAAGGGGGCAGAAAAGGGGATATGGATAGCAAGGCTAGGAAATAGGGAGCAAAAGAGTCAGGTAATGGGAAGAAAAAGCCTCCTCAAAGGGAGGGAGGAGAGAATAGAGGAGGATCTCACCTGGGCAGAGAGGAGAATGAAATGGAAGTTGGGGGAGATAGCAGCTATCGAGGAGAGAAGGGCAAACAGAGTAAGTATAGGGTATGCAAAGATCCGGATGGAAGGGAAAATGTGGAAGTGGGATGAGATAGGAGAGGTGCTTAGGGACGGTGCAGGGAGAGAGAGAGAAGAGCGGCAAAGGGAGGGGAGGGGAAAAGTAGGGGAAAGCGATAGGGAAAGGACAGCAAGCGAGGAAAGACAAGAGGGAAGTATAGAAGCACAGGAAGGGGTACGTAGGGAAAGGCAGTCGGTGGAATGGGTAGTGGGGGGGGGGGGGGGGCAGAGGCAGGGGGGAGGGAGAGAAAGAGGAGAGAGAGGGGGGAGTAGGCGAGACGGAAAGGGAGGGGTGGAAAGTAGTTTTCTGGAATGTGGCGAGGCTCGCGAGAAAGGATGAAGATTTCTGGAGGGGGCTGGGGAGTGGAATGTAATATTTCTGATGGAGACATGAATAGAAAAAAAGGGGTGGCAAAGGATTAGGAATAAGTTGCCAGCAGGGTATAAATGGGAAGTGCAGTATACGGTGAGAAAAAAAAGGAAGGGGAGAGCAATAGGCGGAATGCTATCAGGGGTAAGAAGGGAGATAGTGAGTGGGGAGGGAGGGAGGGAAGAGGTGAAAGAGGGCATGATAATAAGGAAAATAAGTGTAGGGGGGGAAAATGGGTTGTAATAGGAATATACGTAAATGGGGATCTAGAAGAGAAGATAGGGGAATTGAAGGAGCGGGCAGAAGAGGTAGAGGGAGGAGCAAAAGTGCTAGTGGGGGGTGATTTTAATGCCAGGACAGGGCAGGAGGGGGGAGGATGTTGGGGGGAAGGAGAGGAGGAGAGTAGGAGTAGGAAATCAAAGGACAGGAAAATATACTCGGAAGGTAAGCAGCTGGTGCAATTTTCGGAAGAGACAGGATGGGCAATAATGAACGGGAACATAGAGGGTGATGAGGAGGGAGAATTTACGTATGTAGGTGGGGCGGAGGTGACGGTGATAGACTACGCTATAGGAGAAAGCGGGGTAAGGGATAGGGTCAAAAGGATAAAGATTGGGGATAGGGTTGACTCGGATCATCACCCGGTAATAGTGTCGATGAGGGGGGCAGTGACTAGGACAAGGAAGGAAAAAATAGTAGGGGGAACTAGTAGAGGAGACTGGACAGAGGAGGGTAGGATGAGGTTTAGAACAGAAGTCAAATGGGAGGGGATAGGAGAAGCGGATGTAGGCAAAGAGATAGAGAAAAGAATAAGGGAGTTTAGACGAGCCTTAGATGTAGGAGGGAGGGGGAGGAAAGCGAAAAAGGGATAGTGGGATGAGGAATGTAGGCGAAAAAAAGCGGAAGTTAGGCAGAGTCTAGGGAAATGGAGAAAGGGGGAGGGGGAAGGGGACGCGTGTAGAAAGGAAAGAAGGGAATATAATAGGCTATGCGAGGAGAGGAAAAAGAAAGAAAATGAGGGTTTCATAAAAGAAGCAGCAGAAGCAAGGACAGAAAGCAAGGTATGGGAGATAGTTAACAGGGAAAAAAAGAAGTGGAAGAGGCTGAATGAGGACATAGGCGATCAGGAGAGGGGGGAGTATTTCATAGGATTATTAGGCGGAGTGGAAAGCAAGGTAACAGAAGGCGGGGGGATGGCAAATAGGAAGGGCGACGGGGAAGGGGAGCTGCAGAGGGAAGAGATTAAAAAGGTGATCGGAAAGCTGAGGGATGGAAAGGCACCAGGGGGGGATGGAATAGTTAGCGAGGTATGGAGGTATGGGGGGGAAGAAATGGAGCAGTGGATATGGAAAACATGTAACAGAGTTTGGGTGGGGGAGGGCTGGCCAGAGGATTGAAGAGAGGGATTGATAGCGCGCATAGTAAAGCAGGGGGAGGGGAAAGGGGTAGAAGAGTACAGGGGGGTGACGGTAATGCCAACTTTATATAAGGTGTATGCGATGGCATTAGCGGATAGGTTAGAAAGAGAGGTAGAGGAGAAGGGCTTGATACCGCAAAATCAAACGGGATTCAGAAAAGGCATCGGTACAATTGACAATGTATATGTACTTAATTATTTAATCAATAGACAGGTGGGAAAGGACAAGGGAAAGATGGTGGCGTTCTTTGTGGACTTGAAAGCGGCGTTCGATTCAGTGAACAGGAAGGTGCTGTGGGAGACTATGGAAAGGAGAGGGGTGAGGGAAGAGCTAAGGGTAAGGATAGAGGAAATTTACAAGGAAACAAAGAGTCGGGTGAGAAGCGGGGGAAAGGTAGGAGAGGCGTTCTGGACGGCGAGGGGGGTAAGGCAGGGATGCCCGCTCAGTCCGCATGTGTTCAACCTGCTGCTGGCGGATTTAGAAGAGGAAATGGGGAGAGGGAGAAGGGTTGGGGGGTGGAGTTGGCCGGCGGCAGGGTATGTACGTTAGCTTATGCGGATGATATAGTGCTACTAGCGGAAAGTGAAGAGGAAATGGAGGTAATGATTAGGAAGTTAGAAAGGTATATGGATAGGAAAAGGCTAACGGTAAATGTAGGGAAATCAAGGATTATGAGATTTAGGAAAGGAGGCGGCAGAAGGAAAAATATAGATTGGAGATGGAAAGGGAAAAAGATAGAGGAGGTGAAAGAGTTCAGCTATCTAGGGTATAGAGTAAAGTGCAATGGGGTACGGGAAGCACAGGTGAAAGAGAGAGTACGTAAGGCAGGGGTAGTAATGAGGTAGGTATGGGGAATAGGAAAAAGGTTTGGGAGGGATTGGGAAAAAAGGATTTGGTTATTTGACAGGCTAGTATGGACGGTAATAGAGTATGCATCGGAGATATGGGGGTGGAGAGAATGGAGGGCGGTCGAGGCGGTACAGGATAGATTTTTGAGATGGACATTAGGAGTGGAAGGGCGAACACCGGGATATTCAGTAAGAGAGGAATTACAGAGGGAGAAGGGCATGGAATTTTGAAAGGAAGCTGGAGAGAGGGGAAGGTAGCGAGTTAGCTAGGAGATGCTGGGAAGAGATAAGGGAAAAGGCTGAAGCTGGGAGGCAGGGATCGAGATGGGAAAGAGAAAGGGAAAGTTTCTTTGCGGAAAGGGGAGCAGAGAGTAGAGAGGTAGTCGCGAGAAGGGAGAGGGGCGAGATGGAGTTTAGGGAAATAGAGGAGAGAGAGAGGGAAGAACAGAGAAAAGAGAGGTGGGAGAAAATAAGGGAACCGAGGTACAACAGATGGTACAGGCTAGTGAAAGGAGAAGGGATATCAGGGTATCTGGGAAAGGGATGGGGGGGAAAGCAGGTGGACAAGGGTGGCAAGATTTAGATTAGGAAGCGAGATGAAGGAGGCAAGGTACTGGGAAGAAGAGGAAAAGAGAAGGTGTAGAATGTGCGGGGGGGAGGAGGAAACATGGGAGCACGTATGGGAAAGGTGCGTGGGCTGGGGTAGAAGGGGGGAAAGCTGGCAGGAGGTGGTGAGGGAGATGTTAGGTGAGGAGGGGGTGGGAGAAGTCTGGATGAGAGAACTGGAAAGGATCAGGGATGTACAAGAGAATGAAAGAGTGAGAGATGAATGGGAAATGGAAGTCGATTAGGATAAGGACGAATAGGAAATAGAATAAGGTAAAATAGGATAAGGTTAAGTAAAGATAAGGATAAAGAATAAGAAAAGGATAAGAGGGAAAGTAAGGGAATGGCAAGGCAACGGCACAGGGCACAGGCAATTAGAAATTAAGTAAGGATAAGGTAGGAAGTAAGAATAGGGTAAGAATAGGTTAAGAAAACATGTAAAAATATTGTAAAGGAAGAGGAAAAGGGAAGTCCTTGTAACCCCAAGGGGAGCAATAAATATTACATCCATACATACGTTAATTAAGTGTAATTGTTATTTGATTTTTCGGAAATGGGGAAAGACAAAAAGCGAAGCGGGGAAAGAGATTCTGGTGGAGAAGAAATAACGAAGAGACTGCGGAGGTTAGAGAAAGAAATCGAACGCAAAAAACAACACAACCGAATAAAAGGTAGGTAAAAAATGAACTGTTATGTTTCGGTGGGTTCTCAAAAATTTTCCGGCGACATGTACTCGTTTGTGGGAGACATGCTCGTGCGTTCGGGCTCGTAAATTTCGCATGTAGGAAGCGATAACCACGAGTGCCATTAACGGCCATCTTGTTGATTCAGTCAGACGATCTGACGAAAACAAAGTGAACACTGAAACTAACGAGCTAAGACAGTCGCGTGCAACGTCTCAGAAAGACGTGGTGAATTCTCCTGAGGGCCAGCCTCTTTGGGGGCGTCCATTAATTACGTGAGGTGTTTAGGGGGGGGAGGGGATCGAACCGAATCTGACTACATCTCACTTGGGGGAGAGGGGGGGTCTTGGCAAATGTCACGAAATTTTTTCTAACAGAAAACGGTGTGAAACTGCGTTATAATTAAGTTAAACCAAAGCTAGATGAAAGTAAACAACGTGTCTTGAATAAAATATGGCAAAATCTGACACAATTCAGCCGACGTTTTTATTAATTTAAAATGAGTTTTCAAGATTATTATAATGCTCACGTCAAAAGACACGTCTTAAAGACAAAAAAGCGCTGTCAGGAACAGGTGGTAAAGTTATGGAACACAGCAAAACATAATTTTCCGAAGAAAGAAGATTTGGTTCAGCACGTTCAACATGAGATCAACGAGCTTCTGAGAGAAGCGGCGGAGAGAAAGGTTCGAAATACTTTAGCGTTCCTTTATAAGGTAGGTTGAATCCTTTTTTTCTTTCTTTCATTTCTGTTTCGCAATAGTTCAGTATTTTAAAATTTTCTGTTATTTTAAAAATCGTACACTAACTTAATGTGAATTATAAATACATTTAAATGAGCTTCTGTGTGCAAGCGACAACGGCTTAGAGTGGCTAAATCAGAGCGAAGTTGAAGGAGCAGATGATTTCATTGAAAATCACTTGGATATGTTGGTTCCAATAGTCACTGTTGAGACCGTGCACGAGTCTCCATGGACTGAATTAGAATGAATATTTTATTAATTTTCGTTTAATTATTTATTATCTAATTTTATCACTGTGATTCAAGATCACAGCAATATTCTCATGCAATACTAGTCTTAAATAAAAATAATTAAGCAAATTGTGTTTTTTTTTTTTTTTAATAAATTCAACGCTTTTATACCCAAAATAGATATCTTGGAAAATCTCACGTGAGATTGGTGCAGGGGGGAGGGGGTCGAGAAAAATCTTACAATATCTCACCAAGGGGGGAAGGGGGGTCAAAAAATTCTCAAAACTACCTCACGTTATTAATGGACGCCCCCTTTCAGACAGATCTCTGTCTATCGAATCAAGGCCACAGACAGCCCAGATTACAATATGACTTCTGGAAGAATGTAGGAACAGTTCTTTTTTATGGCTTGGACGTCACAATAATCATCAGAATGAACTGTTTTAGAAGTTCCTAAGACGTCGTATGCGCCGCTTTATGAATAAATTAAGACTTCTTAAAAAAGAGCTGTCAAAGAATTCTTCTTACTGACTTCATAAATAAGAATTCTTTATGAACTTATGTTTATGATTCATAAAAATGGCTCCCCTGAGAATTCATTTTTCTGCGTTCTCAATAATGAACTCTTGAACAATTCATTTTTTTGATGTCTGAAATATGATTACATTAAGACTTCTTATTTCAGAACTGGAATATTTTATTGTAGGTATAAAAAAAATTTTTTTCATTATTAAATACAAGAATATTTATTGAAATTGAGTATAAGTACAAAATGATATGAATAAAATGGTAAATATTATATATAAACCATACATAGTTATTGTATTATATAGAAGTAATATCATTTTATTAAAATAAAACAAGTTTTTATATATTTATGGACAGTACATAAAGCAAAAGAAATAAATTATTTGTTTAATTGAGAGAAAAGAAAGAAGAAAATAGTTAAATAGTTTCATTATGTTACTCTTTGTTCAGTGCTTGGTGTTTCTCATTCGTATACTTAACCCGATCACTGGCATGTTGAAGCCAATTTTTTATTGCGTCATTAAGTTCTGCTAATGTGCACCGTGGATTACACTTAATGATAGTGCCTAAAAGTATAAAAAATTATTATTTTAATATACGATTTTTTTCAAAAAAGAAAAATACTAAGAAAGAAATTTTTTGACGCTAAGTAGTCCTAAACATTATTTACTACAAGTTTAGTGCAAACTAATGGTATAAAATTTTCTGAATACATATCATTTACATTAAATTATCGACAACTTCTACACCCATAATTGTGATGAATTTGAGATTAGAAATCATGATTTCATAAAAAGTTTAAAACAATATTTTAAATAATTTAGAATCAGGCATAAATGAAGATAATAATCTTACTTGTCAGAATGTTCACGAAATTCATCTCCTTCAGGGATATAGTTTTTTTTTAACCGCTCCAGGACAGTTTACAACTGAAGTTATTATCTAAAATAAATGCTAATACGTCCCGGACGTGTTTTTTTCCATCAGCTACTTTTCTAAGTTCAATAAGTTTTGTCTGAAAAAATAATTTGACACAATGTTGCATTAATTGGAGGAGATTAATGAAGAATTACAAATGTGGTTGAACTATTTATCAGGATTAAAATAAAATTAAAAAAACGTTTCTGTAAAACAAAAGAAAACCCAGAAATAAATCAACCAAAAAAATTGAGCTTAAATGTTCTTACGTATTGTGCATGTGCTTCTTTATTATTCAGTAAGGTTTGATTGAATTGCGTCAATGATTCAGTATTCTTCAGAGTAAATTCAGGCAAAACATTGAGAACAGAGGTTGAAGACGTCTGTATACAGTTTGAAGTTACATTAGAATTTAGGACCATAAATAAGTATGGTGTCTAATTTTCGAAACATGTGATCCAGCTTCGATCGACATGCAGCTGTTAACAGAAAAGATACATCACTATTTTTAAAACCAAACAAAAGAAATTGCATAAAATTTTAATTGATAGCAAAAGACTATTAGAATTCTAAACATTAAAAAGTTAATGCTATATTGTTATCAGAAAAATATCAGAATTGAATCGCACTTACGACAGCAGGGACAAACTGGCGCATCAAATTGGTTGGCAGCAGTTTGTTTTTGTCCCTCAGAACCAGGCTGAGTTGCATTATTGTTAGTAACCACTGTTTTTTTTCACTGTTTTTCTGATGTATGATCTCATTAGGCATCTTGTCTTTGGAAGCATTGTCTAGTTGAGTTGAATTATTGTTCTTGGCATCGTCATTACTTCCATTATTTTTCTTAATAAAAATATGTTGTGGAGCTTGAGAACTTTTATCACCTTCAGCAAGAACAAAGGGTAATTCTATATAAAAGAGAAAAATAATTATTAAATTTAGCATGATGAACTTTAAACAGCTATATCAATGAGATTTGTGAAATACCTAATAACGGTTTCAATACTAGTCACCAATATCTTTTTATTGCTCGTTTCGTGTTCTCTTAAATGATTGTATTCTTCACCGTCGAAGAAATCACTATAATCTAAGGGCTGAGTTTCTAACAAATCATCAGAATCGGCAACGATTTTATTGGACTTATAGTCAAAATTCTTTTCAGGAAGGCTCTTATTTTTTTGGTTATTATCTTTCTCTAAAAATTTTAAACAATCAAGATTTAATTGATTTATAATTATTATTATAAATATATATACTAAATAAATACTACACCTTCTTCATTATCGTCGCTCGACTCCTCGGATTTTTGATAACGTAACAGTAGTTGCCTCGTACGCTTTGATGGATTATTTTCCTTGTCATCAATATTCAGAACGGTAGTTTCGTCACTTGTTGCCAAATGAACAGCAGCCATTTCTACTTGTCTTGCCGTATCAAAGGTTTCTAAAAGAACCAAATTTCAAGTTAAGATGAAAAATATGGGAATTAATAAATTTTGCTTTCAAAATCGAGCTTAAAATATTACACAATTTTTTCTGTCATCGATTGTAGCTTAGTTAATTTTTCATAATAAACATTAATTTGCTACAATAATAGTTCGTGTACTGTATGGTCCAAGCAGCCTTGTATATTTTATCTGCAGCCAGTTACTCTTGGGGTCTATTCTTCTTTTACAAGCAGTTGTCGCATTTTCGTTTTGAGGAGGCCGTTTAATTAGTTTTGTATCTTCATCTACCCAACTTTTCGCTACCGTCTAACATCAATCCTCACAAAAAGCAACGAAATACATCCTAAAAAAAAATTAAGTTATTAATAAAACTAAATGTGAGGTTAGTTTTTCTTTTTCTTTTAAACTATGTGTTAAAACATGAAATATCGATGAGTATAAAATTGTAATATTAATTATTATGTGTTATCAAAATAAAATGTTAATAATCATGAAGAAAACGTTAAATTTACCTTAATAATTGTTCGTTAAAAAATTGTAGTTGAAGATTCTTGGCTTCTGGAAATTACACATGGACCGATATTTACTGTTTAGATGTATACTGGTACTTACAAATAAACTTAGATGGCATGTCTGTAGCACAGCGCGAAAATTGAAGTTGCAATTGTTATAATCGATATAAAATGTGTAGGATAAATAGATGCGTTTCAAAAAATTTGTTGTTTATTAATATTTTTGAACAAAACATATAATAACAAAAATTAAATTTACTAATAAACTACAATAAATGAATGATATATCTTCGAAATGTTTTAAATTTTGAAATAAAATGAATCAAAATTAATATTTTTATCATAGAATAACATTCAGTTCGAAGAATGAATCAAAGGGAAAAAATAAAATGAATCATCACATGGTATGAATAAGAATTCTGATGAATAAGAATTCTATAATACATCACATGGTATACAAACGGCTTTTTTAAAAATATCACTTGCTCTAAAATTCTCAGTATCAGCTGATCACTTATTCCCACTAACTATATGAATTAACTTCGAGTCAATAGGGTAATTTTTTAAGCTCTCAGAGTTAGTCAACGTTTGTCCTTGCAATATGATTTCATTACTTTTCATATTAATATTGTTTATTCGAACAATGTCATGATTAATAGTGTAACAGAATTCATCACAAGTTTGGGAAGCACTGAATGTAAAATTTCCATAGTCAATTTTATCATGTGAAGGAACTCCAATTCTCTAAGACTTTTTGAAATTAAAATTACTTACTTCAGGCTTAGTCAAACGTTGTTTTATAGTTTGTTTGAAACCACAATTGACTCGTTCTTGAATTCGCTTGTTTAATTGTTGCAATGGTTTGTCACCTTTCTTCAAAACTTTTTAAAGAAAATATAAGTAACTTTCGAATGAAAATGCACTAAATGAGTCTAAATTACCAAATTTTAGAACATCGTCAGGTAAATGCACCAAGTTATGCACATTGGAAGTCACGAAATTTTTGCCATACAACTCCGCGCTTTCATTAACAAAATATTTTAATAATCTCCTTGCGCACGCGTTGTTGTTAATACAATCAGTTTCATCGCATAAAATCCTTATCGCACATTGTAAACAATTAAAATGATACATGTATTCTTCCGGTAAATAATTTTTTAGACCAATAGAACCCACATATAGTAAAAATAATCTCAGCTCTGTTGCCTTCCATCGATCAATTTCATCTAATTCTCGAGTTTTTCGAACAAATTCTGACGGTATCCAACTCTTTATTAAAGTTAATACATCTGAAATTTGTTGTTTTTTTTTATGGTTAAATTTCATTAATGTTTTTTCATTTACACGAAATCCAGTGATCCGTGATTTTAGAATTTTTTTTGCAACTCCGAAACAAACTAGGTGCTTATATTCCACAGGGAATTGGGAAACCATACCAATTTCAGTCTCTTCAAATTTTGATTTTCCAAGACGATGGTCTTCATTAACACGTTTAATAAAATTATCATCTGTACGTGTCGGTGCATCGGTCGATAAAAATCTCATTTGATAATTTTGATAATCACCCTCCTGCATACATTTGATGCAGCCATAATAACCTGAATGTCCCTTCGTACATGTCACATAAGAACGAGCTGGAGAATCGCAGATGACAGCTCTAATTTCCACAAAAAATTGACAATAATTATACTTGAAACCCGTCAAATGCAGAATTTTGTATTCGTTTATAAACTCTTCGAGAAATTCATTGCAGTTTTCAGGATTATTAAATCCATGATATATTCCAATCACAAAAAGTGTAGCAATTATTAGAAATACTTCAGCTAAAATAGGATATAACTGTCTTTTTTGAGCTTTTTGAAATTGGCAATCCATCGATGTGAACATTTATAAGAATATTTTTCGCAAATTTATCTATTCCAATAGATTTCGACTGGTCAATTAGTTTTCGCTCTAAGCCATAGTGAAAGTATTCCCCAGGTTTAACGGAGCGAATGACAGTAGTTTGAGGTGTATTGAATAGGGTACGTGGATCTGTAGGTAATTTTTTTTATTCATCAACTGAGTTTACATTGATGAGCATTTTTAAAAGAGATCCGGTGGCCGCTTGACTTATATCATATTGGCATTGCCATTGTCCTATTTGAGTCCTTAAATCAATTGTTGTATCAGGATCAATGATTTTAGTTTGCACAGGACCAACATCGACATCTTTCACATTATCATCAGAAATTATATCATCTTGACGTTCAATGGAACTTTCTGGCAATATCAAATTATTAAAACTTGTACAACCAGCAGTATCTTGTTTATCATCAGAAAAACTATTCACATCGGGCCTCGTTAGCAGTGGAGAAGGAATTTGTTGCAATAGTGATCCGTTATTGACTCTTTTTAATCGCCGATTTCTTTGGCTTTTCGACAATTCACCGAAAGGCTTTCGGGTGGTCATTATCACCTATTAAATTTGAAATGAAATTTTTCAGTATTGAGTCACAAATAATTGTATCCTTTAGCTTTGTAAAATTCTGCTCACAAAACAAAGACAAAATGTTATAAAATATGAAAAAAAAATTAGATATTAATAAATGAACAATATTACCTTAATTCGTCTTATAATTGATAGAATCCACACTTAATAATTTTTCAAATAATTTTAATGTTTATAAATGACTGATAAATAAATTATTGATGTCCATAATTTCTATTCATTTTTGGTTGTAATGCACATGTCACGAGCGCCGCACATTTATTCGGACTATATCACCGATTATGTCAATTATTATTATCTCTAGAAGCAAGGAAGCATAGCATAAACATATTAGTTAGTCTATATAAAATATTTTATTATAACCAGTTCGTGGAGTAACCGAGCGGAACGGCGTAGTTGGACGGCCAGCAACGTCAGCGTCTTCGCGCCCGCCGGATCCCGGGTGTAATCAACACCGGGATGAGGCGAACGCGAAATCACGCGCTTCGAGGATGACTGTCGCGAGGCGAGCCTTTGTTCCGGAATTATGTAGTTAGCGAAAACCCCGAATTGTAAATTCAGCGAAAACTCGCTCGCCACCCGACGTTCCAAGGGGTGTCGGACGAGCGAGCGAAGGCAGTCCCGTCTTGAGGCGGTCTGAATAACGACATCAGCGGAACCCGGCTCCTTCGAAGCTACCACGTATAGAGCTATAAATCCTTTTTCCGAAACCGACGATTAGAGCGTAACTCTCTAATCTACCCACGGCCGTAAAAGGTTACTCGCGTCGCGGTGTAAGTCTTACGAAGATAAAATAAGTGCAAGCGTTAAGCCACGAACTCTATTGAGCTGTGTAGCCTGTGAGTAAGTGTGTGTGAAGGCGTGTATACTTCGGCGAGTTCGAAGCCGAAGCTGCGAAGCGAGAGAGGGAGAGAACGTGAGTAGTATAAGACCAAAATAATTGTAAGCTTCCTTGTTTCGAACCTTCTCTGCTTTTTAGTTTTTGACCTATTAAACATTTTAACTTGGCTTTCCATCAAAACATTGGTACGATAAATTGAAATCTTCCAAACCTATTCCCAGGGAACGCCCTGTAGAGGACATTCACCTCCCAACCCACCTAGGAAATAAATATAAACCTCCGTGAGAACTTAGAGGGTTGAAGCCGTCGCGTGCGAGACCGCTCCGCACGTGACAGGTTAAACTGGTGTCAGAAGTGGGACAAGAGGTGATTTTCCTTGGGAATTGGAATCGAGGATTCAATTTTTTTTTAGTTGGAATTCAAAACCACAAAAATTTTTCGAATTTTTCTTATTTTCAACAAACGAGCGAGTCGAACTATACGTAATAGAATCGCTTATCCTTTCGATATCCTTCCCTACCCCCGGACTTACCAACATGCCAAATCACGCTCAGGCCAGAGACGCCACCGATATGACGGCCGACCTGGTCGCCAGTGTCTCCACTATGGTGGAAAATTTGACTATTCAAAATAATTTCGCGAACATTCCCGAATTTGACGGGAAGAACATGCCGTTACGGGATTTTTTGCAAGACATCCAGAACGCGTCCATGTTCGTGCCAGCCGCGGCAGAATCGCAGTACCTCGGCGCAGTAATATCGCGATTACGCGGGGACGCGCGAAACTGCATCTACGGCGAGAAGGTCGAGACCATGGCCGGGTTGGTGAAACTGTTGAAAAATCGACTCGCCCGCGGACATACTTACGATTACTATACAGAGGCGCTGTCGACGGTCCGGATGAAACGCGATCAAACCGTCGGGCAATTTTACGATAAAGTCCGAATTTTGCTAAGCGGGGGAAGAAGCGCGTTCAGGTCATATTTTGGCATCGATCCGCCAGAACTGAACCGGGACCCGCTACATCGAATCGCGCTAGGTTCGTTCATAAAAGGGTTGCCTACCCATATCGGAGCCGCGGTAGATTTGCGAGAGCCGGAAAGTCTCGAAGCATCCTTCCAAATCGCCGAAAAGCTAGCGCTTCGAAGTAGCCGATGGAAAGGAATTGGTTCGAGCCAGGACGAATCGGCGCGTGTTCTTTACGCTCGCTATAACTCCCGAACTCCGTCGCCGACGGCTTGGGAAGGTAAACCGACGTCTGCTTATCGAAGCCAGTCACCACAACCGGCTACCGGATTTTTTGAACCCCCGCAAACGTCTGATAACCGCGAGGTTGCCACGGGAAAGTCATACTCTAGTCCGTTAACACCTTGCGGATATAAATATTGCTGTAAACAAACCAGGGGTTGCCCGTGCTGCCCATTAAAGCAACGGTCACCTCCGGGACGTTCCCCGCAAAGGGAGCCTTTAAACTGTCCTGGGGCTCGCCGGGCAAATTCCCCTGCGGGCCCGACCGGAGTGAGCGAGTCGAGTCGACCCCGAGAACACCAACAGTCAGTGAGGTTCCTGGAGAACGATGTCTCGTTCTCTGGACCCCCACCGACCAGGAGAGCCCAGTAGTCGAACTAAGTGCTCCCGAACTTCGTAACAAGAAGGGAAAATTCTGTCTTGACACGGGTTCATCAGCCAGCTTAATTAAACTAAATGCCCTCGATCCAGACTTAATTGTAAACACTGACGATAAAATATGGGTAACAGGATTAGAGGAATCGGATATTCCGACACTCGGCTCAGTTGTCCTCCACATCTCTGAAAAACCAGCCAAGTTTTATGTGTTACGAAACCTGCCGCTGAGAAGCGACGCATTAATCGGTAAACCTTATTTTTTCGCGGAAAAAGCCGAAAATTCATTTCACCATAATACTCTAGTTACCTCAAGCGATCCCATCCGACCTAAGCCTTTCATAGGCCTACCTCCTTCCGACGCAGAACCTACAAGGCGCTTGTTAGCGGCGAAAATCGCTTCGGAGAAACGAAGTTATAAACTGCGCGAGCGTACGAGTGAGCAAATAAGCATCCCTTTAAAGAACGCGAATCTGAAGGAGGGATACTTACCGCGAATCAAAACTCAACCGGGTGTGTTTATCGGAGAAAGTATCGTTGCTCCTACGGGAGGATCGTGCTACGTCTTAACAATAAACACGCTATTCGACGACATCGAATTAGAAATCGAGCCTCAGGAACTCGAAGATTTCGAGCCATATCGGGAGAACGGCTATTGGAGCGGCGAAAGCTCCGACGGTAGCGGTGTAGAGACTACTCCGCCGACGGATCGAGTAGAAGCCATAATTAAATCACTGCGGTTAGATAGGCTCAATGAGGTAGAGCGTGCACATGTTATAAGTCTCATCGAGGAATACCCTCACATGTATAAGCTACCAGGCGATAGATTGCGATGCGCGGATCAAGTTCGCCATCGGATCCCGACGGTGGACGAGCTCCCGGTAAACGCAAAACAATACAGATTTCCTGTGGTGTATCGGTCGGAACTGGAGCGGCAAGTTGAGAAAAAGCTAAGTGAGGGAATAATTGTTCATTCACGCTCCCCGTATAACTCGCCGGTCTGGATAGTTCCCAAAAAAACCGACTCTCAAGGGAATCCGCGGATGCGCATGGTCATCGATTTCCGTAAACTGAACGAGAAGACGATTTCCGACGCGTACCCCCTCCCGAATATGATAGAAATACTCGAACAGCTGGGAAAAGCTACGTACTTTTCGACATTCGATCTAGCGAGCGGCTTCCAGCAGATCCCGATGGATAGGAGAGACGGTCCAAAGACAGCGTTTTCCACGATAAACGGGCACTACGAGTACGCTCGCATGCCCGTAGGTCTCAAAAACGCGCCCGCGACCTTTCAGCGCCTGATGGATCGGGTGCTGATTGGGTTGCAAGTGACAGAACTGTTCGTGTATCTCGACGATATTGTAGTATTTGCGGAAACTCTCGAGGAGCATAAGACTAAAATCCGGCGTCTCATGCAACGTCTCGAGGAAGCTAACCTCGTCCTCAAACCGGATAAATGTGAGTTCTTGCGTAGCGAAGTCGCGTATCTCGGGCATATCGTTAGCCGCGACGGGTTGCGAATGGACCCGAAGAAGCTAGAGGCAGTGTGTAAATTTCCGCACCCAAGGACGCAGAAAAACGTGCGGCAATTTCTGGGACTCGCCGATTATTACCGTCGGTTTATTCCGGATTTCGCTGCCATATCCAAGCCCTTATCAGACTTACTCAAAAAGGGAAAACCATTCGTATGGGAGCGAGAGCAGAAAAACAGCTTTCGCAGGCTTCGCAAGGCCCTCTGTCGAGAACCGATCTTACAATATCCCGATCTATCTAAACAATTTATCTTGACGACCGACGCCTCGGAATTTGCACTCGGAGCAGTATTGTCGCAAATTCACGATGGCCACGATCTACCGGTCGCGTACCACTCTAGAATCTTCACTAACGCTGAAAAGAACTACGGACCTACGGAACAAGAGTGTCTGGCCATAATCGATTCAATTGAATATTTCTCCACGTATCTCTATGGAAGAAAATTTAAGCTCGTAAGCGATCACGAGCCTCTCAAATAGATGCGTTCTACGCTTGATCCAGGCAAGAGGCTCAACAGATGGAAAATTAGGTTATGTAAATACGATTATGAATTCCAACATAAGCCAGGGCGTGAAAATGTAAATGCCGATGCACTCTCCCGTAATCCCGTAGACCTAAAGAAACTCTCGTCTACAAGTGATTCGGACGTAGAGACGAACGTCCCTCAGAAGGCTCAGGTTTTGCCTTTATCTTTGAAACCTTTCGGAAATCGTAAAGGCACGACGCCCAGCACAGAAGTGTCGACACCTGAGACATCAGCTGGCCCGTCCAAGGCCGACGCATCAATCGTAGCGGCGCGCACACGTTCGCGCCTACGTAGCGTGCCCACGGTGCCAACAGTACCCAAAAGAAGAGAGGGGAGCTCGGAGAGCTCAGGCCCGGTGGCGAGACGCACGCGCGGGAAGGTCGTTACAAGACCCGCGAGGTGCCCACCTCCCGCCGACGCGAAACCCTCCGGATCTGAACCCGAGAGCTCAGGGCCACTCATACAGCGCTTGCACCGCAGTATGTTGCCCTTACAGTTACTTCCTCCGAAAAGACCGAAGTCTCCACCCCCCGTAGAGGTCAAGCCCCTCGGAGGTCCCCAAGAGCCGGTGTTTTCTTCGGAATCCGCAAGCGCGACGTCTGACCAGAGGCCTGCCACTATCACGGTCGCGCTCACCGCCCCCAGCAACGATTCAGATGGAAGCACGGAGGAATCGGAAGAAGATAGTACAAAGACGGTAACGGCAACTCTTGAAGATTCAATTAACAAATTCAACGAATCATTAAGGCGTTCGGAAGAGCGGCATCACACCAAATCCTCCCGTGACCCCAAAAAAAGGCCTGATAAAACAGATTTTGACTGGCCTGATCATCTGTCGGAGGGGGATGAGGTAGAAGAGGAGGCCCGGATGATTCTCCAAGAACAAGACCCTTTCGATGACATCGCCGGAGATGCTGAGCTTGCCAGCCGCTTGAAAGCGTTAGGAGGTAGGTTCAAGTCACCATCGGACCAGGAATTAGTACGGCGGCTGAGTGCGAGGGAGAAGATATCATCACGCACGGTAGAAGAAGGAACGGAGGCGGACGACGAGAGCGATGAGCAACCAGCTGAGAGAGAGAGTATGCCGCGAGAAAGCGCGAGAGTGAGACCCAAAACAAGTATGGCCGTGGGACTCGAGCGCGAACCCGACACCTCGCAGCCCGCTCGGACCTTTCTACTGCCCGCCCCCCGCCTCACGGTGAGATGGTCATTGCCCAGCAACGATGCGGCCCCGGCTGCAAAGTCTACACCATACCGAGCACGTGCGCTACCACGTGCTACACCTTCCGAAAAGTCCACCGGTAATAAAAGCAAATTCATAACTTTCTCTGATGACCCTATCATAATGGGATCGAAAGACACGAGTTCGTCCCCAATCATGTCGTCCTCACTGGACTCCTCCAGTGAAGAGGAACCTGACCAAGAAAAACCTATAGCAAAAACAAGTACGATAATTAGCTCGCGAGAATGTCTAACGTACAAACCAGATAATTTAGTCCATTTCATCTCTGCGGATGGAGAACTATCAACCTCAGTGGGAAAACTACTCGCTGACTTAGGCAGGTTAGATGGACAAACAATTAAAGACCGGAATTTATCGATCGGACAAATAGCGGTGACTCCGTATGGGTCCAACGAAATTTATAGTATTGTTATTAAAAAACGGTACTACGACGAAACAAACACCGAGCACATATACAAGGGACTCAAGAATCTTAAATTCGCCCTTCAACAAGCGGCCGTGAAGTCGGTTCGTATTTCACGCTCGGGCGACTATACGGACGAACTACCGCGCACAAAACTGCTCGATTGGTTAAACAAGATACTCGGTAAAACAAACATAGTCACCACGATATGCTACGGTACCATTCGACGACCACCGGACGACCAACACCCGCAAATAATTGAGGAATTTCATGCGAGCCTTGTCGGAGGCCATCGACGGGTAACCAAGACCTATCGTAAAATCCGTGAACGTTTTTATTGGCCTTCGCTGAGAAATGAAGTGCATAATTATATTCGTAGCTGCAAAGGCTGTCAGGAACGTAAATTGGTTCGAGCGAAGACGCGCGAGCCGATGCTCATTACTGATACGCCGGCTGACGTTTTTGATAAGGTGTCACTCGATACGGTGGGTCCGTAGCCGACAACACCACATGGCAATAAGCACATATTAACCATGCAAGACCACTTATCGAAATATTGTTTAGCGGAACCGATACCCGATTTAAAAGCGACTACGATCGCCGAAGCTATGGCGAGGCGATTAATTGCGCAATTCGGAGCTCCCCGTGCGATCCTTACTGATCGCGGAGCAGCCTTTACCGGAAATTTACTACGCGAAATATCCAAAATCTTTCACATATATCAAATAACGACTTCCGGCTATCGACCACAGACGAACGGAGCGATCGAACGAAGTCACATACTGTTAGCGGAATACATAAAGCAGTATGCAGGTACGTACGACGATTGGGACCGTTTGTTGCCTTACGCGGAATTATCGTATAACACTAGCGTGCACGAGGCGACAAATTTCACCCCTTACGAAATCGTGTACGGGAGGCTGCCTCGGCTACCGAGTCAGTTCCCCGTGGACGAAAAACTATCCACGTATAATCCGTATACTATCGAGCTAATAAAACGCCTCTCCGAAATACGCGAAATGGCCGGTGAAAATCAAAATCGCGCGAAGGAAACAACCAAAAAATACTACGACAAGAAGGTCCGTCCTTTCCCAGGTAAAGTGAGCGACCTTGCCTATGTCCTTAAGGAACCTCGTAAGGGTAAGTTCGACTCCCAATATCATGGCCCATATGAAATTGTCCAAATAACTGACCATAGCAATATAATACTAGAGGCAGAAAACGGGAAAAGGATAAGGAAGCATGCCGACAAGGTAAAACTGGCAGTGGTATAAGCCGCTATCCAGTTTGCTGAAGTTGTACCATAAAAAAGGTATATCGGAATGTACAGCTGAGCTACGCAGTAATTGCCGTAAGCAAAGCAAACATGTGTATGAGGGTGCGCAAGTATGAGTGTGAGAGGTACCAGTAAAGCGTGTGTAAACATGTTATCTGCATGTGTTCGCAGAAGAGTGCGGGAGTGAGAAAGCGAGACGCGTGAACAACCAGTGTAGGAGTATGAGCCACCGTCCACCAATTCGACGATGTTGTGCGTGTGGGTGCTTCTAGCTTCGACGGCCCTGGCCGCCGCAGAGCTTCGCAGCAACAACGCGTATCACATAACACCCATGGAAGATCAACCGGGAATTTAATACGAGAGGGTGGCCCCCCTCCGCCTGCAACACGTGGACTGGAGGGTCACCGTGTTTATGGATATAGACGCTTTCATTACGGATTCACCCCCCGCTGAAAGGCAGTTAAACGAAGCGTTCAAGGCATGCTGCCGGGTCACGACCAGGGAGGCTTGCCGTGAAATGACAAATTTGGACTACCTTCAAGGACTCATGCGGCGCGCTGAAGAAATGGCAGATAACCTTGAAGCCATTTCTCACAACTCCAGACTCGGGGCGCCAATTAAGCCATTACGAATCCGAACTATGAAGAAGCGATCGGTGCCGCTAGGTTTCATTGGGTCGCTCAGCAAATCGCTATTCGGCACAATGAATGAAGAGGATGCAACGTATATCAATGCTCAGATCGATCGATTGTTTAGTGACCAATCCAATCTAACTGAAATAATCAGCAAGGAAATACACGTGACCCACTCGAGATTCCAGTAGTTACATCGAGAACATCTGATGGAATTAGACATGGTTGATAAGCTGCACGCACGAATCAATCAACTATCCAACCAGACGAGTATGACGATGCGCCGGAACGTCTTAGCGAACTTCGTGTACCGGGTGGAGGCAAAGATCTAGCAATATATCCAGACAAGCGAGAGGTACTTGCACGCGATATCGATGGCTAGAGAAGGACGTTACGATCTCAGCATGTTAACAGCGACGCAGCTGACCGCCATCACGAAGGAAATACAGACTCGGGCACCCGATTTTGAATTTCCCCTCTCGACCGAGTACCTACGAGGAGAATCGTTATCCCGCATTGTTGATACGGATATTGTGTTTCACTCGGGCAGGATCCCCATTGTGGTTCATATTCCCCTGCTCGAGCGAGCGGCTTATCATCTTTACCGCATGCACGCGTGGCCAGCCTTCCAACGCGGAACGCTACTAAACGGATCGGTTCATATTCAACCGTCGGCGCCGTATATAGTTGTGTCGGCGGACCGCCGTACATACTTTATGGCAGACTCCGTATACATTAACGAACGCACCGGTGTAGAGCGCCGTTTTATCTGCTCGATGGAGACCCCTCTGAAGGAGGTATCGACATCGCGGCAATGCGAGGTAGTGATGCTAATAAACCCCTCAATCAACGCATATAGGCACTGCGATGTGAGGATTCAAACGACGGACGACTCGTTCTGGAAGCATCTACCCTCCCAGGGTGGATGACTCTATTCGCTGCACGCACCGGAGCATCTCCATATACTCTGTCCGGCAAGGATGGAAGTCTCAACCACGTTGAAAGGTGCCGGGATACTCCACCTCAGCGCTGACTGTGTTGGACGCACCCGAAGTACCTCCCTCACTGGAATGCGCGTTTACGAGAGTCGTGAACAATACTTTTATGCGCCGGAAATTTCACTGAATATTTCTCAAATTGCCCCCAGCTTCGGAAAACCGTTGGAGGGAAAATTAGAAAACTCAGGTCAAGGCAATATACTGTCGCAATATACCGAGAAGGACTCAGCATGGCGAACGTCACGTGCTGACGAATCCCTGGACGACGTACAACGGCGACTCTCAGAAATCGGCGGCCACCGCCGTGACAAGGAAGAACAGCACATCCTATTTACGACCGGGTTTGCCCTGGACCTCCTTCTTGGAATAATATTGGCTACTCACATATGGCGAGCCAACATCTACAAAGTGGCTAAATGGATTGGGTTGCCATGCAGACGCCCGAAGCGTACGGCACCTGCAACACATTACGAAGACATCGAGCTAGCCCAGACAAAACAGGCCCCACGTCGAGACCACGGCGGTGCCGGAAACCCGAGCGCTGCCCCAGGAATTGCTCCGCGTACACGGTACGAAGTGGATAAGGAAAGAACAACGGGTCAACCCAAGGGAAGAGGAGGAGAGTCTTCTTGCCCCCTTCCCCGGCAAGAGGCTGAGGTGGCATACTAGGAAAATAACACCCTCAGAAACATCGAGACTTCTCCCACTACCACGCCAAAGGGAAGGAGAGCCAGAGGGCCTAACCATACGCCATTCGATTCCCGGAGTTAGACCCGAGCAGTCGTAATTTTAGAAGAGAATACATCACTTTGAAAATCGAGTAGAAAATGTCCGACGCGGTTAACTTAAACACGTTCGCGAGGGCGAAGGCAACCAAGGAGTGCGCGGTCTGCCGCGAAAGCCTAACGAGTTGCCCAAACTGGGTAACTTGCTATCTAAAATGGGCGGATCAGGGGAACGGGTCGGACCTCAGCCCCTGTCCACTGTGTAAAACGGAGCTACCGGGAGAGGAACGGGTGACTCACGCACTCTCGTGCTTATCTAAGTGCGAGATAGCGATCCGGCCACCAGTACAAGTACCAGCGCCAGTACGAGAGCTACCACCAGCAAGAGTAACAGCGCCCGAACCAGCACCGGCCGAGGCGGCGGTTTCGACCGTTTCGCCGAAGCTGGTGGTGACAGCGCTACCTCCGACGGCGAAGGCGACGACGGCGGCGATGACCCAGGCGGTGGAGAGGCTGAGGAGCGGCACCCGTCCGACCTGCGGAAAGAGCGGAGGAAACCAGCATTGGGAGGAATGCTACTTGGAGCGTTTCCTCTCGCGCCGGAGGTCGGCGAGCTCGACCTGTACACTCTGCGGCGAGAGTGTCGGAAATAGGCCGGGCCTACACGCGGGCCACTGCGTGGAAGCTTTCAGCCGCCTCCTCGTCGAGAAGAAAGCAGCTCCGAAGACAACCCGAGAAGAAAGACCTACGCCAAGGATCAACGCGCCAGTGCAGGCGACGACGTCGCGGCGCCATACCCCCGCAACCAAAGACAAGTCAATACAAACCGGGCGGGACACCAAGGACAAGGGAATCCAAACCGACCACCTGGTCATCTTGGAGGGAGAAGAGGCTCCCTTCTTGATTGATTACAGGAGGTTGACCAGGGTGATGATTCCCGCCGTCCGTACGCGGATCCTGGGTCGCTGGATCACCCTGGAAAGGGCGATGAAGCAACTCCTGGGACCCGCAGAAGAAGAAGAACCGGCAGAGGGGAACCTCATCCAGTGGGAGATTCCACCCACAACGCCAGGATCTCCGGCGAACCTCGCGGACGTCCTGGTGGACGAACCGGAGGTCGTCGAGGACCTCATCCAGTGGGAGACTCCACCCGCAACCCTCCAGGCCGAGCCAACACAGACGGAAGGAGATGATAACACCAAGGCCGTCTGAGGAGACCTGAGGACCAAGCTCACGAGGGCAACGCAGCTGGCGAGACGCAAGGACGACCGAGCGACGAGCCAGCAGTGTGGTGACAAGTGAGTGATAAAGCCAAACGAAAACAAAAAGAAAAGTGTTGTGTGTGTGTGTGTGTGTGCGGGTCATGAAAGAGCGTATGCGCAACACACAAACAATGTAAATACCGAATGTATGAAATATGCGGTCAGCTGTGAGCCAACCCTTCAGTGTCCGTGTCACCGTCGGCCCGGCGCACCGAGTCGATGAGAGCATCGACACCTAAGGGGGGAGGGATGTCACGAGCGCCGCACATTTACCCAAAACTGTAATATATAACCGATCATAACAATTATCATTTTTCATTATTATTATCTTAGAGACAAGGAAGCATAGTTTTAGTTTGACCATATAAAATATCTTATTATAATCAGTTCGTGGTATAGCCAAGCGCAACGGCGTAGCTGGACAGCCAGCAACGTCAGCGTCTTCGCGCCCGCCGGATCCCGGGTGTAATCAACACCGGGATGAGGCGAGCGCGAAATCACGCGCTTCGAGGATGACCGTTGCGAGGCGAGCCTTTGTTCGAAATTGCAAAGTCAGCAAAAAGTTCGCTCGCCGCCCGACGTTCCAAGGGGTGTCGGACGAGCGAGCGAAGACAGTCCCGTTAGAGACAGCATCAAACCAACATCTACGGAATCAGGCTCCTTCAGAGCTGTCGAGTAAAGAGTTATCAGTCTTGGGTCTCCGACGATCAGAGAGAGAATTCCCTGTAAATCTACACGCGGTCGTCCAAGCATCTCGCGTCGCGACATCAGTCTGTGAAGTTAGAATTAAGCGCAATACGCAAAGCCACGAACTTAATCAAGCCGTGTAGTACGTAAGTGAGTGAGTGAAGGTGTAAACTTCGGCACCTGCGAGGCCGAAGCAGAATCCGCGAGAGAGAGAGTGCGAAAGAGCGAGAACCTGAGTAGCAATAAGAACGTACTGTAAGCTTCCTTGTCTATAACCTTGCTGGTTCCAGTTATTTCATTAAATATTTTTACTTGCTTCCATTCAAAACATTGGTACAAAATAATTGATATCCTTCAAACCATTTCCCACGGAACGCCCTGTAGAGGACCTTCACCTCCGAATCCACCAAAAATTAAATAAATAAACCTCGTTAATAACAAAGAGGGTGAAGTCGTCGCGTGCGAGACCGCTCCGCACGTGACAAAGCGACAAATTTCACCCCTTACGAAATCGTGTATGGGAGGCTGCCTCGGCTACCGAGTCAGTTCCCCGTGGACGAAAAACTATCCACGTATAATTCGTATATTATCGAGCTAAAAAAACGCCTCTCCGAAATACGCGAAATGGCCGGTGAAAATCAAAATCGCGCGAAGGAAACAATCAAAAAATACTACGACAAGAAAGTCCGTCCTTTCCCAGGTAAAGTGAGCGACCTTGCCTATGTCCTTAAGGAACCTCGTAAGGGTAAGTTCGACTCCCAATATCATGGCCCATATAAAATCGTCCAGATAACTGATCATAGTAATATAATACTGGAGGCAGAGAATGGGAAACGGATAAGGAAGCATGCCGACAAGGTAAAACTGGCAGTGGTATAAGCCGCTATCCAGTTTGCTGAAGTTGTACCATAAAAAAGGTATATCGGAATGTACAGCTGAGCTACGCAGTAATTGCCGTAAGCAAAGCAAACATGTGTATGAGGGTGCGCAAGTATGAGTGTGAGAGGTACCAGTAAAGCGTGTGTAAACATGTTATCTGCATGTGTTCGCAGAAGAGTGCGGGAGTGAGAAAGCGAGACGCGTGAACAACCAGTGTAGGAGTATGAGCCACCGTCCACCAATTCGACGATGTTGTGCGTGTGGGTGCTTCTAGCTTCGACGGCCCTGGCCGCCGCAGAGCTTCGCAGCAACAACGCGTATCACATAACACCCATGAAAGATCAACCGGGAATTTACTACGAGAGGGTAGCCCCCCTCCGCCTGCAACACGTGGACTGGAGAGTCACCGTGTTTATGGATATAGACGCTTTCATTACGGATTCACCCCCCGCTGAAAGGCAGTTAAACGAAGCGTTCAAGGCATGCTGCCGGGTCACGACCAGGGAGGCTTGCCGTGAAATGACAAATTTGGACTACCTTCAAGGACTCATGCGGCGCGCTGAAGAAATGTCAGATAACCTTAAAGCCATTTCTCACAACTCCAGACTCGGGGCGCCAATTAAGCCATTACGAATCCGAACTATAAAGAAGCGATCGGTGCCGCTAGGTTTCATTGGGTGGCTCAGCAAATCGCTATTCGGCACAATGAATGAAGAGGATGCAACGTATATCAATGCTCAGATCGATCGATTGTTTAGTGACCAATCCAATCTAACTGAAATAATCAGCAAGGAAATACACGTGACCCACTCGAGATTCCAGTAGTTACATCGAGAACATCTGATGGAATTAGACATGGTTGATAAGCTGCACGCACGAATCAATCAACTATCCAACCAGACGAGTATGACGATGCGCCGGAACGTCTTAGCGAACTTCGTGTACCGGGTGGAGGCAAAGATCTAGCAATATATCCAGACAAGCGAGAGGTACTTGCACGCGATATCGATGGCTAGAGAAGGACGTTACGATCTCAGCATGTTAACAGCGACGCAGCTGACCGCCATCACGAAGGAAATACAGACTCGGGCACCCGATTTTGAATTTCCCCTCTCGACCGAGTACCTACGAGGAGAATCGTTATCCCGCATTGTTGATACGGATATTGTGTTTCACTCGGGCAGGATCCCCATTGTGGTTCATATTCCCCTGCTCGAGCGAGCGGCTTATCATCTTTACCGCATGTACGCGTGGCCAGCCTTTCAACGCGGAACGCTACTAAACGGATCGGTTCATATTCAACCGTCGGCGCCGTATATAGTTGTGTCGGCGGACCGCCGTACATACTTTATGGCAGACTCCGTATACATTAACGAACGCACCGGTGTAGAGCGCCGTTTTATCTGCTCGATGGAGACCCCTCTGAAGGAGGTATCGACATCGCGGCAATGCGAGGTAGTGATGCTAATAAACCCCTCAATCGACGCATATAGGCACTGCGATGTGAGGATTCAAACGACGGACGACTCGTTCTGGAAGCATCTACCCTCCCAGGGTGGATGACTCTATTCGCTGCACGCACCGGAGCATCTCCATATACTCTGTCCGGCAAAGATGGAAGTCTCAACCACGTTGAAAGGTGCCGGGATACTCCACCTCAGCGCTGACTGTGTTGGACGCACCCGAAGTACCTCCCTCACTGGAATGCGCGTTTACGAGAGTCGTGAACAATACTTTTACGCGCCGGAGATTTCACTGAACATCTCTCTAATTGCCCCCAGTTTCGGAGAACCGTTGGAGGGAAAATTAGAAAACTCGGGACAAGGCAACATACTGTCGCAATATACCAGGAAAGGCTCAGCATGGCGAATGTCACGTGCTGACGAATCCCTGGACGACGTGCAACAACGACTCTCAGAAATCGGCAGCCACCGCCGTGACAAAGAGGAACAGCACGTCTTGTTTACGACCGGGTTTGCCCTGGACCTCCTTCTCGGAATAATATTGGTTACCTACATATGGCGAGCCAACATCTACAAAATGGCTAAGTGGATTGGGTTGCCATGCGGACGCCCGAAGCGTACGGCTCATGCAACTCATTACGAAGACATCGAGCTAGCCCAGACAAAACAGGCCCCACGTCGAGACCACGGCGGCGCCGGAAACCCGAGCGCTGCCCCAGGAATTGCTCCGCGTACACGGTACGAAGTGGAAAGGGAAGGAACAACGGGTCAACCTAAGGGAAGAAGAGGAGAGTCTTCTTGCCCCCTTCCCCGCCAAGAGGCTGAGGTGGCATATTAGGAGAATAACACCCTAGATGACATCGAGACTTCTCCCACCACAGCACCAAGGGGAAGGAGAGCCAGAGGGACTAACCAACGCCATTCGATCCCCGGAGTCAGACCCGAGCAGTCGCCAACTTCGGAAAAGGATTCAGTGTACTTCAAAATCAAGAGGAAATGTCCGACGCGAGCTATCTCCGTACGTTCGCCAGGGCGACGGCGAACAAGGCGTGCGCGGTCTGCCGCGAAAGTCAGATACGTTGCACCAGCTGGGTAACCTGTTACTTGAGATGGGTGGATCAGGAGGGTGGTTCGGACCTCAGCCCCTGTCCTCTGTGTGCAACAGAGCGACCGGGAAATGAGCAGCTGTCCCACGCAATCTCATGCCTATCAGAGTACGAGTTAGCGAATCGACCACCGGTACAAGTACCAGCACCGGCACGAGTACTACCACCGGCACGAGTGTCAGCACCCGAACCAGCACCGGCTGAGGCGGCGGTCTCGACCGTCTCGCCGAAGCTGGCGGCACCTCCGACGGCGAAGACGACCTCAGCAACGATGACCCGGGCGGTGGACAAGATGAGGCGCGGCATCTGTCCGACCTGCGGGAGGAACGGAGACAACCAGCACTGGGAGGAATGCTACCTGGAGCGCTTCCTCTCGCGCCGGAGGTCGGCAAGCTCTAATTGCACCCTCTGCGGCGAGAGTGTCGGCAACAGACCGGGCCTACACGCGGGCCACTGCCTCCTCGGCGAAAAGAAAGCCTCCGCCGCACGAGCAGCTCCTAAGGCCACCCAAGAGGTCAAATCAACACCGAAAACCGACGCACCCGTGCAGGCGACGACGTCACGACGCCATCTACCTGCCAACACCAAGGAGAAGGGGGTACAAACCGACCACCTGGTCGTCCTGGAGGGAGAAGAGGCTCCCTTCTTGATTGACTACAGGAGGTTAGCCAAGGTAATGATCCCCGCAGTCCGCACGCGAATCCTGGGCCGTTGGATCACCCTCCAAAGGGAAATGGACCAACACCTTGGACCCGCAGAGGAGGAAGCACCAGCCGAAGGCAATCTGATCGGCTGGGAAGAACCGGCCGGTGAGATGCCACCCGCAACGCCAGGATCTCCGGCGAACCTCGCGGACGTCCTGCAGGATGAACCGGAGGTCGTCGAGGATCTGATCCGGTGGGAGGAATCACCGAGCGGACCTCCACCCGCAACCCTCCAAGCCGAGCGAGCCGAGACAAAAGGAAACGAGGACACCAAGGCCGTCTGAGGACACCCGAGGACGCCAAGGACCAAACTCACGAGGGCGACGCAGCTGGCGAGACGCAAGGACGGCCGAGCGACGAGCCAGCAGTGTGGTGACAAGTGAGCGACATAACCAAAACCAGAAAGTGTCGTGTGTGTGTGCACGGGTCATGAAAGAGCGTATGTGCGATACACAGACAATGTAAATACCGATAATTCGAAATATGCGGTCAGCGGTGAGCCAACCCTCCAGTGTCCGTGTCACCGTCGGCCCGGCGCACCGAGTCGATGGGGGCATCGACACCTAAGGGGGGAGGGATGTCACGAGCGCCGCATATTTATTCGGACTATATCACCGATTATGTCAATTATTATTATCTCTAGAAGCAAGGAAGCATAGCATAAACATATTAGTTAGTCTATATAAAATATTTTATTATAACCAGTTCGTGGAGTAACCGAGCGGAACGGCGTAGTTGGACGGCCAGCAACGTCAGCGTCTTCGCGCCCGCCGGATCCCGGGTGTAATCAACACCGGGATAAGGTGAACGCGAAATCACGCGCTTCGAGGATGACTGTCGCGAGGCGAGCCTTTGTTCCGGAATTATGTAGTTAGCGAAAACCCCGAATTGTAAATTCAGCGAAAACTCGCTCGCCGCCCGACGTTCCAAGGGGTGTCGGAGGAGCGAGCGAAGGCAGTCCCGTCTTGAGACCGTCTGAATAACGACATCAGCGGAACCCGGCTCCTTCGAAGCGACCACGTATAGAGCTATAAATCCTTTTTCCGAAACCGACGATTAGAGCGTAATTCTCTAATCTACCCACGGCCGTAAAAGGTTACTCGCGTCGCGGTGTAAGTCTTACGAAGATAAAATAAGTGCAAGCGTTAAGCCACGAACTCTATTGAGCTGTGTAGCCTGTGAGTAAGTGTGTGTGAAGGCGTGTATACTTCGGCGAGTTCGAAGCCGAAGCTGCGAAGCGAGAGAGGGAGAGAATGTGAGTAGTATAAGACCAAAATAATTGTAAGCTTCCTTGTTTCGAACCTTCTCTGCTTTTTAGTTTTTGACCTATCAAACATTTTAACTTGGCTTTCCATCAAAACATTGGTACGATAAATTGAAATCTTCCAAACCTATTCCCAGGGAACGCCCTGTAGAGGACGTTCACCTCCCAACCCACCTAGGAAATAAATATAAACCTCCGTGAGAACTTAGAGGGTTGAAGCCGTCGCGTGCGAGACCGCTCCGCACGTGACACATATGTGAACAATATATCAAGCGCATGCGCATTGACTCACTATGAGCATGCGCATAAAAATTATATTTTCATTATAAACAGACGATAAAAATATGTCTTGAAGGACTCATGTTTTTGATTTCTATGAGAAGTCGTCAAAATGAATACATTATGTTATCATAAAACTGACGTCTTTACTATGAGTTCTTAAAGAGATCATAATTTTGATTTCAATAAGAAGTCAAGAAAAAGAATACTTATGTATGGCACAAAACTAATGTCTTAAAAAAGACGTCTTAAGGAGTTCTAAATTTTGAGTTCTTAAATAAGATGTCTCTAAGAACTCATAGTTGGACTTCTGGCAGAAGTCTATCAAAAGGCTTCTCGCAGTATTCTTTATGATTTGGATGCTATCTGGGCGTGAGCTTGGAAAATCCATCTACATCTAGAGACGAAGTTGAATCAGAAACTTTGATAATCCTTGATAATACCCATCCAACCTCCAGAGCAAAACAGTTGGACGTGATCACAGACCCATCCTCTGAACCAAACCAGCCTAATGAGGTGACGGATCTACCCTTCGAGTCAAAAAAGTTGGACGATGAGACAGAGTGCCTCCTAGGCGATGATCCAGCGCGCAACAATATTAAAAAAGTGGACTTACATCAAAGTCTGGTCGCTAGATGGTCCGCCTGGCTGTCGGAAGGCTTGACCAAAGAGGATAAGAACAGAGTCCTGGAAAAGTATCCTCGTACAGGAAACATTTCACTTGAAGCTCCAGCACTGAACGCTGAAATAGCTCTCACCCTGACTGAGGCTGCCTCCAAAAGAGATAATCTTTTTATCATTGAGCAGAACTATGTTGCTTCAGCTCCATCAGCCGTGGGAGAAGCAATCACAATGATTCTGAAAAATGACGGGGAACCAGTAGACCATCTTGAGTTGCTAGAATCATTAGCAGACGTGGGAAGATTAATTTCCCAACTTCATTACCAGATGTCTTCGGCTAGAAAGGCTTTTATTGCCCCGATACTGGCAAAACCGATGAAAGATCTGTTACAAAAGACAACGCCAGGTACATTCTTGCACGGGGATGATTTATCTGACCTAATCAAATCGGCCAAATCGATGAAAAAAATGGGAAAAGAAATTAAAAGTACCAGTACTCCGAGGACTCCTTCGGGACGTCCTTTAAACTGGCGGGGCCCGTATGTGAGACAGGGGATTCCACATCAGGGCCAGAAATCTTTTCGTCCGAAAACGAATTGTTCGAAGACGAACCCGTCCAGCAACAGGCCGTCGCAGAACAACTCGTTCAAACAAACCAGGGCGAACCAGAATCCCCAGAACAACATCGAGCGTCAGTAGAAATTGAGGTGAGACCAATAGCAGGCCGTCTTAAACATATTCATCAAAAGTGAAAAGAAATTACTCAAGATAAGATTATCTTAAAATGTGTAACTGGTTATGAAATACCGTTTACCAACAGGCCTCCACAAGCATTAAGTTATAAAAAAGATTCAGGTTTTTCTAGTGAAGCTGAATATTTTTTATCATTTGAGGTAAAAAAGTTATTAGCCTGTCCTGCTGTCGCTAGGTACAACCCTGTTGAAGGACAATTACTATCACCGTTTTTCCTAGCTCCAAAACCGAACGGTTCGAAACGCTTTGTTTTAAACTTAAAAATCTTGAATCAATTTATAAAAACCTCACATTTCAAAATGGAAGATTTAAGAACTACGCTGAAATTAATCACTCAGGGCTCCTTTATCCGTAATCTTGACCTCAGATGCCTATTTTTAATCCCAGTAGACGAGAAATGTAGAAAATTTCTACGCTTTAAATTCAATGGCAATATTTTTGAATTTTCTTGATTGCCTTTTGGGCTTTCCACGAGCCCTTATGTGTTCACTAGGGTTCTAACATCTGTTTTAAGTTACCTGAGAGAAAGAAACCTATTATCTACAGTATACTTAGATGATATTCTGTGCATTGGGAACAATTTTCAAAACTGCTTAAGTAATGTAGAAACCATCAGAAATCTACTTGTATGTTTGGGCTTTGAAATTATTGAAGATAAAAGCTCGCAGAAGCCAGAACTTTCATGCAGATTCCTTGGGTTCATAATTAATTCAGGTGACATGACGCTAGCTTTACCAGTAGAGAAAAGAATTAATTTAGTAAGGCTTGTTAAAGAATATTTAGGAAAATATAAGTGTCAGATTAGAGATTTCGCACGATTAATCGGCATGCTCATCGCAGCGTGTTCAGCTGTCTCTTATGGATGGCTTTATACGAAGTTGTTGCAGAGAGAAAAACTAACTGCACTCTTACTAAATGAGCAGGAGTTTATTTAGGAAATGCTGATACCTAGCAGTATACAAAACGACAATTGGGGCTATTCACCATCCCTGTAGTTAGAAATCCTGATCGAAAGTTTAAATTTGAAGTAGAAATATTTTCTAATGCGCCTCTAACAGGCTGGGGTGCCCACTGCAATAATCAGAGTGCTCACGGGTTTTGGACGCGATCATAAAGCAAACTTGACATGAATCGCCTTGAGCTTATAGCAGCTTTCCTGGCGCTCAGATGTTTCGCTCGAGATATCTTGAACTGGATGATTGGTCAGAAACCTTTGGAATTGGTGCGAAGAGAGAAAAATTTGGGTCTACGCGTCATATATTCCTTCCAAAGAAAACACGGTTGCCGATAGGGAATCGAGAAACAAAGACATTGATACCCAGTGGGAGTTAGCCGAATCTGCTTTCAAGCAAATTACCGACAAATGGGGTCCCCTGGAAATAGATCTTTTCGCTTCAAGAAATAATTCAAAAGTCAAACAGTTTTGCTCGTGGAAAAGACACCCTGAAGCAGTAACAGTGGATGCTTTCACGATTAGCTGGAATAACTACCGTTTCTACGCTTTTCCACCTTTTGCTATTATTTCAAGAGTTCTCCAACAAATCTGGTTCGACAAGGCTCAAGGAGTCATAATTGTACCTCATTGGCCTACGCAGCCACGGTTCCCCGTATTTACATCCATGCTCACTATTGTTCCTCTGTAGGAAATTAATTACTTCGTTTAGAAAGCACGAAGAGACAGTCATCGCATTGACTCTTAAACATACGCCGAATACTCCCCAGACAACGAAACCAGGAATGAAATCTGAGATATGATTTTTTCTACAAATCTCCAATGGTTGATAACACGAAACTGTGATTAATTATTAATATTGTCATTCAGAGGGAGAAAAAAAAATGTGTCTTAGGTGTGTGAAAATAATATAACAAAAGTGGTGGAACGTCACGACTTTTTGTTTACTACCGCACACACAACTGTATCTGATAAACATCAATTCAACTGAAATTATTCAAACAAATAACATAGGAATCGTTGTCATCGAAACGGCACCTCGTATTTTCCTTATCGTGCTATTTAATGTTGAAAATAGGTATAGCGACAGTCCCGTGGGGTCTCGAGAATAAGCAGGGTCCTGCTATCGGCGGATACGACAAGCTGGCAAAACCAGACATGAAACGCAAGATAAGTTTCTTTTTAACAAACGCTCATATTAAATACTACAAAATTCTAAGGAATACTTCTTATTGCAAATAAATCTGAGCTTCAGCGTTTCTGTAATGCGAGAATGGTATCACGATAATGGTGAAAAGTCGAGTTCATATCCGTTTGATTTTAATGCACGTGAAACTGCGTCTGTCGTTTCAAAAATGTTAGATTTAATTTGTTCAAAATATGTGCCTCGTAATTTTGTAATCGCGATATTTGATTTTCAAAAATGGGTACGACGGCAGTACCGTGAGGTGTGGACGACCGCAAGGAATGGCTTTATGTGGGCGGTAACACAGAATGAGACTAAAAATGAAACGCAACATCAGTTTCTTTTTACCTAACGCTCTCATTGAATACTACAAAAATCTAATGAATCTTATTGTAAATAAATCTGAGTTTCAGCGTTTCTGTAATGCTAGAAGAGTGTCACGCAAATGGTGAAAAGACGAGTTCACATCCAATAACTTTTGTTAGATTGATTTTATCAAAATATGTGCCTCGTAATTTTCTAATCGTGATATTTGATTCTCAAAAACAGGTACGATAACAGTTCCGTGGGGTGTGGACGACAGCAGGGAACGGCTTTTGGTGGTGGTTTCAGTGGGTATTCCGTAAGGCGAGTTCCACACTCCTGGGAGTGACGGTACCCTACCTAGGGTGGTCCATAAAGGATTTCCCCACCGATTTGGCCATGTGAAAAAGAAATGCACACACACGAATACAGGTACTCAGATTACGTCAATTCAGCAATTTAAACTTGTATGTCGACTTGGTGCACCTGTGAAAAAATAGACCATTTATAATTGTTGATATTTTAGGTCCCCATCCTCAAATAAATATGTGAGGTGTCCTTATTTATTTAGTTAATGACGATGGTATGATTCTTTATTCATACTTAATAATGATTGGTAAGATACATTGTAATTGAGTTATATATGCTCGTGCGCTACATGGCGGACTATCTTCTACTCACTCTTGCTTAAACACTCATACGCACACACCTTTTCATAGCTGCGCGCGCATCCTCGTTTGTAGCATTCACTCATATCAAGATATAAGTATATGTATATAATTGTTCTCGCATGTAATTACAGCATACGAATTACACATATTTTAACAATAATAATACCACGTCCATTTCATAATGCATTATATTTTCAGTAAATAATGCATCAGTTCCATGTCTCTAACCAAATTTGTGTAATCAAAACAAAGAAATGAATGAATGTGTGAATGAAACGAGTTCATGCAACACTTTTCAAATTGTCCTGAAAGTACAAACAGCACCGAGTAGCGGAAAACGATCTCTTAGTAATAGTTTGACAGTCAACTCTCGCTAATTTTCATAAGAAAATTATCATATTTAAATTATCATTAAGTACGGTTAAGCACAGGGTACGACGTGTGGGTTGACAATGTGAAAATGATCGCCGTCACAGAGATTATGTACAAGGGTCCGAAAGAAACGACACGAGCACTCTTGAAAATTATCTTAGTCAACAATAGTTTGAAAGAGATGAGTCCAACCGGGAAAAGCAAACACGAAGCAATACCGGCGAATGTTTATTACGCAGTAAAAAGTCATTACGCATTATTCAATGTATGATATGTAGCGGACAACATTGCAAATATTATACCCGGATCCCTGTAAATTTCAGCATTCATCGAAAAAATTTTCAGCGAGGAGGACGGATTAACATGCAAAGAGTATCGAATGTGCATAACTCTGTTGTGCAATACTATGCGCAATCCTAAAAAAATAAGAGATCCACGACTTTACGCATTATACATATTTTGAAAGAAACAAAATATTTCATTGCACACGTGAAGACTAATCAAACATTTGGATTTCCATATCTGTAAGAAATCGTATAGAATTAGGTATCCAATCTCTGTGTTGAAGCAAGCTTCGCATATTTTTCTTGTGCGCATGCGTGTCGCTGGGTGCCATATTTTTTTTCTTCCAAAATGTAACGACCTGCGAGCCCGCGTCCAGTTAGTCACTTTCGAGCAGAGCAACGACAAACACGTGTCCCAATAAAGCAATATATTTTCTTTGTTCTTTCAATAACGAGACGCGTACGTTTATTCTCCCTCACTTCCTTTCCTTGTCTCTAGTTGGCTGTCTCGAGAAGAGAAGAAAGAATGAAACTGTGGAATACTTTAACACTCTGCATCGGTTTATAAGCTTAATATTATTTTGCCAATTATTGTCATTGCCGAACTGTCATCTAATTGAAATGGAAAGTGAAGCGTGGCGATCGCACTTACGAAAATATACTGTCCCTGTCGCCCACGAAATGGAACAATTTGAAATCAAACTAACTTATCTGTAAGTGTTGTTCGATTGTAATTATATAAGAGTCTTGTTCGAGATAATCATAAGGTAGTACCGCTACTTCCCGCCAGGGTGCGCCACATTTCAGAAAGTATAATAAAAATCACGCCGACCGGCCTGTCCCCGCTGACTTATCTTCATAAAGTTTGAAGCTGCTCTTATACATACTGTAACGTTCTTGAACGTTACGAAAATAAATATTATTAGAAGATTTTGCAATTGTTCGTAACTACGCGGCGTAGATCGAGGTTAGGTGGTAAAGAGAACTAGGGTGGCGGTACGTTTTTTTTTATGCGACCGGTAAAATAGCGCGGTTCTTTATTGACACTATGCTTTTTAGGAGACGTATACATAAATACATATAGATAATAAAGAATATAAAAACTAAAGGGACGTACAATACATTTCACGAGACGCACACATTCACGGCGGTCCGCTCGGGACAGACTAACTCGGCCCCCAACCCCAGTCGTGCGGCTAGGCCGCGCTTTTCGCGTCTCATTAATGGGTGGGGGTTGTGCGGTCCGGTAATCACGCCGTATTTCTTAGATTCTTAACAATATGGATTCGTGAGTTTGATTATCAAGCCAAAATCAAAGGCGTGAATAAAATGCTGAGAATGAGCTTTAATTGCAGGGTACGTGTTTCTGGTTTTAAGTCTGAAACAAGACTGTTTTTACAATAATGTTGGTTGACGCAGCAACCTTATTCTTTTAAAAGACATAAGAGGTTTATAAACGTCTTTTATCTGTGATGACTACTAGATCATTAAAAACGGGGCAAAACGGGTGATTTCACCCTTTGTAACAATACTATGTCCAAAAATAAAAAAACGTTGTAACAAACACCAACTTCGTCCAGAACGTGAAATCTTTGGGTGGGAAAATCTGTAAAAGGGTGGGAGTGTAATCATCTCGAACGAGACTCTTATATAATTACAATCGAACTTCACTTACAGGTAAGATAGTTTGATTTTAAATTATATTGCGAGTGTCGTTCTTCGAAATGACAAGGTAGATGTTCAGAGTAAGGTAACCTACCTACCTATAATATTATAAATTTCGAATGACCAAACACAGAGTTCGTAAGTGGGCATATTTTTCTTTACTGAAATCGTGATTTTTTTTCCAATAAATTCGGAATATATAAGTATTTTATGTATTGTAACGGGTGCGGTTTATCTTGAGGCCAGAGCCTATAAGATAAACCTGTTATTGTGTGTTCTTTGTCACTTTTAAATGACAGTATATATTTATATGGAACCCCCTCTGATGGGTAAAAAGCAGGATCAGCTTATCAGACCCAATAACCCTGAACAGTCGAACTATGCGGACTTAGGTATCACCGAAGCCGCCTTGATGCGTGAACAGGCACCTCCGCGCGCTGCTCCCTTCGGTAAGACAAGGGCTTGTTGGCCGTTGCTTCAAGCTGGAGACAAGTGAGCGAGGCGTATGTCACCTAGTCGGAGATACGGGTTTTCCAGTATTCCCTTCTAATTGCGAACGCGGAGTAAACAGAGTCGCCTGCCTATTTTCAGTTGTGGGTTACTGACCCTAAACACCGCCAATCCTTCAGACCAGGGATTACCTAGGTTGGCTGTTGGTTTACTCCCCCCCCCCCCCTTTCCCAGGCGAAACTTTATGTTAGAGAAATATGTTTGACAATGAGACAGACGAGTGCATGTTTAGACTGTAAATATGCTTTATCAGAGATAACTCAAATACATTTGATATCGTCCGTGGTCGGCGATCTAGTTTATACAGTTAACAATAGAGAACAAAATTATAAAATTAAAATAAAGAAATAATAATAATAATCAGAACTTCTCGGTTCTGCTCCTAAAATGGTCCCTACAGTTCAAACGTTTTCTAAATAAGCGGCTCTATTCTATCTTTGCTAATTCTCTTTAGAGATCCCGGGATATCGTGGACTCTGAATTTATAATATCCTTCCAATTACGAACTAAGCTCTTTGCTTAAAGTTCCTTTCTA
Source organism: Neodiprion fabricii (assembly GCF_021155785.1). Taxonomy (NCBI): domain Eukaryota; kingdom Metazoa; phylum Arthropoda; class Insecta; order Hymenoptera; family Diprionidae; genus Neodiprion; species Neodiprion fabricii. The sequence continues at coordinate 14,858,684 of NC_060243.1, forward strand.
ATACTTTGAAGCTAAGATCGAGAATGTTCTCTGGACGAGTAACATTTCGTTTAAATATGACGCAGCTCGGCGCTTTGCCGGTCAACTGGTCTCCTAACTTTATCTATCTTTCTAATTTGTGATGCAGCTCGGCACTTTGCCGGACAACTGATTAACCGCTCTTCGTGATCCTCCAATTTATACTCTCCCGGAGCTGTTGCCAGATTATCTTGTCGACGTCTTTGCCCTATTTGTGAGTCCTGTTATGGGTCATCGTCCTGGTATGCGTTGGTCAACGTCCGTCGTCTTTGTTTATTATTTTGGATTTATGTAGTTCACTGTCGGTGTCGATGGTGGTCTCGATCAGCTGTCCGTTATAGTTGTTGTCGTGATTTGTGTATGTCACGGGCATTGTTAATATTATGCTTTCTTGAACAGCTGTCCGTTACAGTATGTAACAGAACTTTTAGAGTTGGGTTGAATATTCTTCGGTTAAGTATCTGTAAGATATGTTACAGAACCTTCATGCTCAAGTTAAATATTGTATGGTAAGTTTTTGTCGCCTAAGAGCGAAGTTACAAAGGTACCGTTTGTTTCTATCGGTCTTTTATAGAATTTTGCAAAGACCTTGGAGTTCTCGGACTATCTGGCAGTGCTTTTTATAATATCTACTAGCAGCCCATCCCGGCTTCGCACGGGCATATAATAATATTAAGTAATAATATAAATGTTATTTTTCTAGAAACTCACTGTAAACATTGTGTATTTTCTTTTATTATATTATTATATGCCCGTGCGAAGCCGGGATGGGTTGCTAGTTATGCTGTTAAAATGTAGCTTATATGACACGTTCGTAGATTTACCATAGCAGCGCCATCTATTGATTACTTACTCAACCCAGTCGAAAGGTATCGACATCTGTTAGAATCATTCGGAGTTAACAGATAATTGTGACTGTCAAATAATAACAGACAAATAATTAGCAATATATTATAATTGCGACTATAATTTGAGATTTAAACTGTCCTATCTCTCAAGTTGGATCGAACTGCACATGGTGTGCGTATTTTATTATAATCGGTTAAGTGGTTTAGGAGTCCATTGAGGACAAACATCGTGACACGAGATTTATATATATTAAGATATCTACCCCTTTTAGTGCCGCAGCCGACGCGACGTTGCTGCGTGTCTTGTACTATGAGCTGTGAAACATTTATCTATTCCAGCTATTTTCAAGCATTCCCTGATCCATCGACTAACTGTCATCGATGTTGCCTTTTAGTAAGGCCTTTTCACCGTGATAAAAAGGTTTCTCATTATTCCTCTCAAGTCTTTTGTGACTGAAATATTCCGGGTCAGAACCCGAGCGATGCAAGCCGTTTTGCGAGCTGTGAAGAGGGGTAGAAAAAAGACGGGTCGTGGAACACCTACTCTAGATGTCTTAATTGCATCGGTAATCCTGATGACTATGCCTCCTTCCAGATATGAGATATCTTCTATCTTAATGAGTGACAGAGTTTGCCCTTGATGCCCAGTAGCTAGCGCTAATAATATAACTAGCTTAAATGTAAGAAGTGTTAAATCGCATGTCTCAAGTAATTCCAGAGCTTCCGCCCATTTTAACACCGTTTCAGTATTCCAGATAGTATTGTACTTTGGTTTTGTGGGACGAATTTGAAAAACACCCTTAAAGAAACGCTTGATTCATGGGTTATTACCCAACTCTTAGTAGTACCCAAGACTTACAAGGAAACGTTTTCAGGTGTCCCCCTCTGATTTCGATGAAACTCTGGTATGTTATAGAGGGTCAAAATCGATGACATACGTATTTTTTTTATCGGCCCAAACTTATTTTAAAGGGGTGAAACACCCCTCCAAAGTTGACCACCTCCCAAGATGATTTTTCTGTTTTGCATACAAGGAGGGGATTTTGATAACTAATAATGATAGTAATAAATACCTTGTCAAAAGTGATGAAAAACACACTTCGAATATTCTCAAGAACTCTTTATTTTAGCGGTTAACTTGTATATACGAAGTTCATTTTTTACATTAACATTTTTACATAAACAAGATGTTCATCAGAGCTCAATGAATCCAACAACACTGTGAAGAGCATGCAAGAATACAGAATACGTGCTTTCGATTTTTTCCCAAAAACTGAATTTTTATCGACTTTTTTCCTAATATTGCGGATTATGTCTAGTATTTAGCCATGAATCATTGAATAACATTGTTTGAGGCTCGCATTCATTCTGGCATCGCTCTCTTATCATTTTACTGTTTTATCATTTTTTTTTAAGAAACGTAAATATTTTTCATTTCAAGCAGACTATCAATTACTCGAAAATTCGATGTGTGTCATATGTAAACAAGTCATATCTCTACTTGAATTAATTCTATGCACAGATATTTTTTTTAACGATTACGCGTATCTTTCAGATATTTTCAATATGAAAAGTCGTGAGACCGTTCAGTGCTTGTTAATACGTTAATAATAGAGCTTTGAGCAGTTATTGAATTTCTTCTCACGTTTAAAATGAAAGTGAATCCGATGAACGTTATTAAACTTCTGTGGGCAGCATTTGAAGTAATGAATATACCCGAGTCCCCGTTAACAAATGATGAACGTGAAATAGTATCGAACTTCGAAAAAATTTTATTACAAAGCACGACAGAATATAATAGGGTGGAAATGATTGAGGAAAATTCTCTTGACTTTAAAGAGCCCTACAAAAATCTTGAAACGTTCGCAGTGGAAGATGCAGATTTTCAGCCGCCTTTCGAAGGACCTGAAGATAGCTGTTCCGAAGATGACGAACCTTTAAGTTACGATTATAAAAAAAGAGCTGTTGAATATTGGAGGAGTGCAAAGACAAGAAAAAATCGCTCAATTGATACGGTTCGTCATAGATATAAAAAAGTCAAATCAGTACGACAAACGCGTCGTTGGGCACACCAAATCAACCAGGGAGGGACATACATGGAAAAATTGGCTCGCATATCAAAGTATACATTGCAGAATATGAAAAATGCCATTGACGCAGGCTTGATTGTTCATGAAACGGATCTGCGAAGATGGGCTTTACAGGCCCAAGGACTTATCAGTCATAGAGATTTTCGATTTAAAGCATCGCCAACGTGGTTACTTCACTTCAAGAAGATCCATCGCAATACTAGCAGAAAAATCAATAAATTCGTCACGCGAAAATCAGTGGAAAATAGTGAATATTTACACAAGAGTGCTGAAGAATTTTTGAAAAGAGTTGAACCTTATATTTCCGAATATGGATATGGACAAAACATATATAATTCTGATCAGAGTGGTTTCCAAATAGAGATTCATTCTGGACGAACGTTAACGGAAAAAGGAACTAAACAAGTGTCGTGCATAGTACAATCAATAACTTCAACAACGCACAGTTATACTATACAGCCTACAATTTCAGCGGACGAAAAATTATTATCTCCTTTATTTATTGTTTTAAAAGAACCATCCGGAACGTTCGGACCTACAGTTAAACAACATTTATTTAGACCGCCAAATGTTTTCATCACAGCTTCCAAATCAGGAAAACTCACTTCAGGTATAATAATTCTTGTTTCGCGCTGCATATATTCAAACGGTATTAATCACAATGATTCTTCACAGAGAATTTCAAGATGTGGTTAGAAGAAGTGTTCCCAAAAGTGGGACCGAAGAGTCTACTTCTAATTGATTCTTGGAGTGGGCATTGTTCTAGAGTTGTGCAAGAGACAACACCCCCAGACAAAAAGTTGACGACTTTATTAATACCGAAAGGAACCACTGGAAAAATTCAACTTCTCTATGTTTTCGGCTTCCGTACATGGAAAAATTATATTCGTCATTTTTCAGACACCGTAGTTCTTCTTGATTATGATTTAAATTTACATTTAAGAAATGATATAATAAAATTACAGTCTTTAGTTCACAACCAACTGTCATCTCCGCGATATCATAATTTGTTTCGTTATGCGTGGCATAAAAGCAGGTTCATTGCAAAGAAACCTGATGAATTTGATAACCCCGTCGATTTCGTATTTGGATAGTCATCTCATCCGAATTGTGAAGTCGAAAGTAGCACGAATGTCGCAGTAATCAGATGTTCTTGGTGTAAAAAATCACTTTGCCTACAGCATTTTTTTGATCAATATCATTATTGTACCGACTATCATCCATAAAGCGATTTATAGGTTAACTTGGAACTTGTTTTTATTTAAAGAGTGTGGCCACCGTAGAGGAAGTAGAATCATGTGCATATTCAACAATTTTGTATGATATAAAAACGTAATTTATTTACAAAACTATTTACAGGTGTATTTAGTGTATGAATCAAAGTTACAAAAAAAAATTTCTTTATTCATTTTTTCAATGCAAAATGGCTAATAATCACTACTTGTTTTTTGTTTATCTTTTTCCCAGCCCTGACCCCTCAAATATCTGTGCCATAGAATTAATTCAAGTAGAGATATGACTTGTTTACATGTGACACACATCGAATTTTCGAGTAGTTGATAGTCTGCTTGAAATGAAAAATATTTACGTTTCTTGAAAAAAATGATGAAACGGTACAATGATGAAAGAGCGATGCCAGAATGAATGCGAGCCTCAAACAATGTTATTCAATGATTCATGGCTAAATACTAGACATAATCCGCAATATTGGAAAGAAGGTCGATAAGAATTCAGTTTTTGGGAAGAAATCGAAAGCACGTATTCTGTATTCTTGCATGCTCTTCACAGTGCTGTTAGATTCATTGAGCTCTGATGAACATCTTGTTTCTAATGTAAGAAATGAACTTTGTATAAACAAGTTAACCCCTAAAATAAAGAGTTCTTGAGAATATTCGAAGTGTGTATTTCATCTCTTTTGACAAGGTATTTATTACTATCATTATTAGTTATTAAAATCCCTTCCTTGTATGCAAAACAGAAAAATCATCTTGGGAGGTGGTTAACTTTGGAGGGGTGTTTCACCCCTTCAAAATAAGTTTGGGCCGATAAAAAAAATACGTATGTCATCGATTTTGACCCTCTATAACATTTCAGAGTTTCATCGAAATCGGAGGGGGACACCTGGAAACGTTTCCTTGTTAGTAAAATAATAGCTGATCTTTTAGAATTCAAGGTTCGATGCGACGCACCGCCCTGAAAACGGGTTGTTAAAAACTTTAATACATTATTTTAATTCACTTTTCAGGGGTCTTCTCTTGTCTGTATACAATAGCCCCATCAGTTTTTCGACACTGAGTTGTGATGCCGAAGTGTGGATTGCGTTAACGTAGACATGAGGATGATGGCACCCTCTGGCAATTGTCTCTTCTGATAAACGCGCCTAAGACATTCCCGGCAACCGGGGACAGTTTTCTGGCTAGTAGGTGTGTCGAGGACCTGCAGAGAGATCAGTAGATCAGAAGACGGAGCGAACAATAGTGGTTCTTCAGTTAGCGTAAATGCAAATACGGGGAACCGTGGCTGCGTAGGCCAATGAGGTACAATTATGACTCCTTGAGCCTTGTCGAACCAGATTTGTTGGAGAACTCTTGAAATAATAGCAAAAGGTGGAAAAGCGTAGAAACGGTAGTTATTCCAGCTAATCGTGAAAGCATCCACTGTTACTGCTTCAGGGTGTCTTTTCCACGAGCAAAACTGTTTGACTTTTGAATTATTTCTTGAAGCGAAAAGATCTATTTCCAGGGGACCCCATTTGTCGGTAATTTGCTTGAAAGCAGATTCGGCTAACTCCCACTGGGTATCAATGTCTTTGTTTCTCGATTCCCTATCGGCAACCGTGTTTTCTTTGGAAGGAATATATGACGCGTAGACCCAAATTTTTCTCTCTTCGCACCAATTCCAAAGGTTTCTGACCAATCATCCAGTTCAAGATATCTCGAGCGAAACATCTGAGCGCCAGGAAAGCTGCTATAAGCTCAAGGCGATTCATGTCAAGTTTGCTTTATGATCGCGTCCAAAACCCGTGAGCACTCTGATTATTGCAGTGGGCACCCCAGCCTGTTAGAGGCGCATTAGAAAATATTTCTACTTCAAATTTAAACTTTCGATCAGGATTTCTAACTACAGGGATGGTGAATAGCCCCAATTGTCGTTTTGTATACTGCTAGGTATCAGCATTTCCTAAATAAACTCCTGCTCATTTAGTAAGAGTGCAGTTAGTTTTTCTCTCTGCAACAACTTCGTATAAAGCCATCCATAAGAGACAGCTGAACACGCTGCGATGAGCATGCCGATTAATCGTGCGAAATCTCTAATCTGACACTTATATTTTCCTAAATATTCTTTAACAAGCCTTACTAAATTAATTCTTTTCTCTACTGGTAAAGCTAGCGTCATGTCACCTGAATTAATTATGAACCCAAGGAATCTGCATGAAAGTTCTGGCTTCTGCGAGCTTTTATCTTCAATAATTTCAAAGCCCAAACATACAAGTAGATTTCTGATGGTTTCTACATTACTTAAGCAGTTTTGAAAATTGTTCCCAATGCACAGAATATCATCTAAGTATACTGTAGATAATAGGTTTCTTTCTCTCAGGTAACTTAAAACAGATGTTAGAACCCTAGTGAACACATAAGGGCTCGTGGAAAGCCCAAAAGGCAATCAAGAAAATTCAAAAATATTGCCATTGAATTTAAAGCGTAGAAATTTTCTACATTTCTCGTCTACTGGGATTAAAAATAGGCATCTGAGGTCAAGATTACGGATAAAGGAGCCCTGAGTGATTAATTTCAGCGTAGTTCTTAAATCTTCCATTTTGAAATGTGAGGTTTTTATAAATTGATTCAAGATTTTTAAGTTTAAAACAAAGCGTTTCGAACCGTTCGGTTTTGGAGCTAGGAAAAACGGTGATAGTAATTGTCCTTCAACAGGGTTGTACCTAGCGACAGCAGGACAGGCTAATAACTTTTTTACCTCAAATGATAAAAAATATTCAGCTTCACTAGAAAAACCTGAATCTTTTTTATAACTTAATGCTTGTGGAGGCCTGTTGGTAAACGGTATTTCATAACCAGTTACACATTTTAAGATAATCTTATCTTGAGTAATTTCTTTTCACTTTTGATGAATATGTTTAAGACGGCCTGCTATTGGTCTCACCTCAATTTCTACTGACGCTCGATGTTGTTCTGGGGATTCTGGTTCGCCCTGGTTTGTTTGAACGAGTTGTTCTGCGACGGCCTGTTGCTGGACGGGTTCGTCTTCGAACAATTCGTTTTCGGACGAAAAGATTTCTGGCCCTGATGTGGAATCCCCTGTCTCACATACGGGCCCCGCCAGTTTAAAGGACGTCCCGAAGGAGTCCTCGGAGTACTGGTACTTTTAATTTCTTTTCCCATTTTTTTCATCGATTTGGCCGATTTGATTAGGTCAGATAAATCATCCCCGTGCAAGAATGTACCTGGCGTTGTCTTTTGTAACAGATCTTTCATCGGTTTTGCCAGTATCGGGGCAATAAAAGCCTTTCTAGCCGAAGACATCTGGTAATGAAGTTGGGAAATTAATCTTCCCACGTCTGCTAATGATTCTAGCAACTCAAGATGGTCTACTGGTTCCCCGTCATTTTTCAGAATCATTGTGATTGCTTCTCCCACGACTGATGGAGCTGAAGCAACATAGTTCTGCTCAATGATAAAAAGATTATCTCTTTTGGAGGCAGCCTCAGTCAGGGTGAGAGCTATTTCAGCGTTCAGTGCTGGAGCTTCAAGTGAAATGTTTCCTGTACGAGGATACTTTTCCAGGACTCTGTTCTTATCCTCTTTGGTCAAGCCTTCCGACAGCCAGGCGGACCATCTAGCGACCAGACTTTGATGTAAGTCCACTTTTTTAATATTGTTGCGCGCTGGATCATCGCCTAGGAGGCACTCTGTCTCATCGTCCAACTTTTTTGACTCGAAGGGTAGATCCGTCACCTCATTAGGCTGGTTTGGTTCAGAGGATGGGTCTGTGATCACGTCCAACTGTTTTGCTCTGGAGGTTGGATGGGTATTATCAAGGATTATCAAAGTTTCTGATTCAACTTCGTCTCTAGATGTAGATGGATTTTCCAAGCTCACGCCCAGATAGCATCCAAATCATAAAGAATACTGCGAGAAGCCTTTTGATAGACTTCTGCCAGAAGTCCAACTATGAGTTCTTAGAGACATCTTATTTAAGAACTCAAAATTTAGAACTCCTTAAGACGTCTTTTTTAAGACATTAGTTTTGTGCCATACATAAGTATTCTTTTTCTTGACTTCTTATTGAAATCAAAATTATGATCTCTTTAAGAACTCATAGTAAAGACGTCAGTTTTATGATAACATAATGTATTCATTTTGACGACTTCTCATAGAAATCAAAAACATGAGTCCTTCAAGACATATTTTTATCGTCTGTTTATAATGAAAATATAATTTTTATGCGCATGCTCATAGTGAGTCAATGCGCATGCGCTTGATATATTGTTCACATATGTGTCACGTGCGGAGCGGTCTCGCACGCGACGGCTTCAACCCTCTAAGTTCTCACGGAGGTTTATATTTATTTCCTAGGTGGGTTGGGAGGTGAACGTCCTCTACAGGGCGTTCCCTGGGAATAGGTTTGGAAGATTTCAATTTATCGTACCAATGTTTTGATGGAAAGCCAAGTTAAAATGTTTGATAGGTCAAAAACTAAAAAGCAGAGAAGGTTCGAAACAAGGAAGCTTACAATTATTTTGGTCTTATACTACTCACATTCTCTCCCTCTCTCGCTTCGCAGCTTCGGCTTCGAACTCGCCGAAGTATACACGCCTTCACACACACTTACTCACAGGCTACACAGCTCAATAGAGTTCGTGGCTTAACGCTTGCACTTATTTTATCTTCGTAAGACTTACACCGCGACGCGAGTAACCTTTTACGGCCGTGGGTAGATTAGAGAATTACGCTCTAATCGTCGGTTTCGGAAAAAGGATTTATAGCTCTATACGTGGTCGCTTCGAAGGAGCCGGGTTCCGCTGATGTCGTTATTCAGACGGTCTCAAGACGGGACTGCCTTCGCTCGCTCCTCCGACACCCCTTGGAACGTCGGGCGGCGAGCGAGTTTTCGCTGAATTTACAATTCGGGGTTTTCGCTAACTACATAATTCCGGAACAAAGGCTCGCCTCGCGACAGTCATCCTCGAAGCGCGTGATTTCGCGTTCACCTTATCCCGGTGTTGATTACACCCGGGATCCGGCGGGCGCGAAGACGCTGACGTTGCTGGCCGTCCAACTACGCCGTTCCGCTCGGTTACTCCACGAACTGGTTATAATAAAATATTTTATATAGACTAACTAATATGTTTATGCTATGCTTCCTTGCTTCTAGAGATAATAATAATTGACATAATCGGTGATATAGTCCGAATAAATATGCGGCGCTCGTGACATCCCTCCCCCCTTAGGTGTCGATGCCCCCATCGACTCGGTGCGCCGGGCCGACGGTGACACGGACACTGGAGGGTTGGCTCACCGCTGACCGCATATTTCGAATTATCGGTATTTACATTGTCTGTGTATCGCACATACGCTCTTTCATGACCCGTGCACACACACACGACACTTTCTGGTTTTGGTTATGTCGCTCACTTGTCACCACACTGCTGGCTCGTCGCTCGGCCGTCCTTGCGTCTCGCCAGCTGCGTCGCCCTCGTGAGTTTGGTCCTTGGCGTCCTCGGGTGTCCTCAGACGGCCTTGGTGTCCTCGTTTCCTTTTGTCTCGGCTCGCTCGGCTTGGAGGGTTGCGGGTGGAGGTCCGCTCGGTGATTCCTCCCACCGGATCAGATCCTCGACGACCTCCGGTTCATCCTGCAGGACGTCCGCGAGGTTCGCCGGAGATCCTGGCGTTGCGGGTGGCATCTCACCGGCCGGTTCTTCCCAGCCGATCAGATTGCCTTCGGCTGGTGCTTCCTCCTCTGCGGGTCCAAGGTGTTGGTCCATTTCCCTTTGGAGGGTGATCCAACGGCCCAGGATTCGCGTGCGGACTGCGGGGATCATTACCTTGGCTAACCTCCTGTAGTCAATCAAGAAGGGAGCCTCTTCTCCCTCCAGGACGACCAGGTGGTCGGTTTGTACCCCCTTCTCCTTGGTGTTGGCAGGTAGATGGCGTCGTGACGTCGTCGCCTGCACGGGTGCGTCGGTTTTCGGTGTTGATTTGACCTCTTGGGTGGCCTTAGGAGCTGCTCGTGCGGCGGAGGCTTTCTTTTCGCCGAGGAGGCAGTGGCCCGCGTGTAGGCCCGGTCTGTTGCCGACACTCTCGCCGCAGAGGGTGCAATTAGAGCTTGCCGACCTCCGGCGCGAGAGGAAGCGCTCCAGGTAGCATTCCTCCCAGTGCTGGTTGTCTCCGTTCCTCCCGCAGGTCGGACAGATGCCGCGCCTCATCTTGTCCACCGCCCGGGTCATCGTTGCTAAGGTCGTCTTCGCCGTCGGAGGTGCCGCCAGCTTCGGCGAGACGGTCGAGACCGCCGCCTCAGCCGGTGCTGGTTCGGGTGCTGACACTCGTGCCGGTGGTAGTACTCGTGCCGGTGCTGGTACTTGTACCGGTGGTCGATTCGCTAACTCGTACTCTGATAGGCATGAGATTGCGTGGGACAGCTGCTCATTTCCCGGTCGCTCTGTTGCACACAGAGGACAGGGGCTGAGGTCCGAACCACCCTCCTGATCCGCCCATCTCAAGTAACAGGTTACCCAGCTGGTGCAACGTATCTGACTTTCGCGGCAGACCGCGCACGCCTTGTTCGCCGTCGCCCTGGCGAACGTACGGAGATAGCTCGCGTCGGACATTTCCTCTTGATTTTGAAGTACACTGAATCCTTTTCCGAAGTTGGCGACTGCTCGGGTCTGACTCCGGGGATCGAATGGCGTTGGTTAGTCCCTCTGGCTCTCCTTCCCCTTGGTGCTGTGGTGGGAGAAGTCTCGATGTCATCTAGGGTGTTATTCTCCTAATATGCCACCTCAGCCTCTTGGCGGGGAAGGGGGCAAGAAGACTCTCCTCTTCTTCCCTTAGGTTGACCCGTTGTTCCTTCCCTTTCCACTTCGTACCGTGTACGCGGAGCAATTCCTGGGGCAGCGCTCGGGTTTCCGGCGCCGCCGTGGTCTCGACGTGGGGCCTGTTTTGTCTGGGCTAGCTCGATGTCTTCGTAATGAGTTGCATGAGCCGTACGCTTCGGGCGTCCGCATGGCAACCCAATCCACTTAGCCATTTTGTAGATGTTGGCTCGCCATATGTAGGTAACCAATATTATTCCGAGAAGGAGGTCCAGGGCAAACCCGGTCGTAAACAAGACGTGCTGTTCCTCTTTGTCACGGCGGTGGCTGCCGATTTCTGAGAGTCGTTGTTGCACGTCGTCCAGGGATTCGTCAGCACGTGACATTCGCCATGCTGAGCCTTTCCTGGTATATTGCGACAGTATGTTGCCTTGTCCCGAGTTTTCTAATTTTCCCTCCAACGGTTCTCCGAAACTGGGGGCAATTAGAGAGATGTTCAGTGAAATCTCCGGCGCGTAAAAGTATTGTTCACGACTCTCGTAAACGCGCATTCCAGTGAGGGAGGTACTTCGGGTGCGTCCAACACAGTCAGCGCTGAGGTGGAGTATCCCGGCACCTTTCAACGTGGTTGAGACTTCCATCCTTGCCGGACAGAGTATATGGAGATGCTCCGGTGCGTGCAGCGAATAGAGTCATCCACCCTGGGAGGGTAGATGCTTCCAGAACGAGTCGTCCGTCGTTTGAATCCTCACATCGCAGTGCCTATATGCGTTGATTGAGGGGTTTATTAGCATCACTACCTCGCATTGCCGCGATGTCGATACCTCCTTCAGAGGGGTCTCCATCGAGCAGATAAAACGGCGCTCTACACCGGTGCGTTCGTTAATGTATACGGAGTCTGCCATAAAGTATGTACGGCGGTCCGCCGACACAACTATATACGGCGCCGACGGTTGAATATGAACCGATCCGTTTAGTAGCGTTCCGCGTTGAAAGGCTGGCCACGCGTACATGCGGTAAAGATGATAAGCCGCTCGCTCGAGCAGGGGAATATGAACCACAATGGGGATCCTGCCCGAGTGAAACACAATATCCGTATCAACAATGCGGGATAACGATTCTCCTCGTAGGTACTCGGTCGAGAGGGGAAATTCAAAATCGGGTGCCCGAGTCTGTATTTCCTTCGTGATGGCGGTCAGCTGCGTCGCTGTTAACATGCTGAGATCGTAACGTCCTTCTCTAGCCATCGATATCGCGTGCAAGTACCTCTCGCTTGTCTGGATATATTGCTAGATCTTTGCCTCCACCCGGTACACGAAGTTCGCTAAGACGTTCCGGCGCATCGTCATACTCGTCTGGTTGGATAGTTGATTGATTCGTGCGTGCAGCTTATCAACCATGTCTAATTCCATCAGATGTTCTCGATGTAACTACTGGAATCTCGAGTGGGTCACGTGTATTTCCTTGCTGATTATTTCAGTTAGATTGGATTGGTCACTAAACAATCGATCGATCTGAGCATTGATATACGTTGCATCCTCTTCATTCATTGTGCCGAATAGCGATTTGCTGAGCGACCCAATGAAACCTAGCGGCACCGATCGCTTCTTCATAGTTCGGATTCGTAATGGCTTAATTGGCGCCCCGAGTCTGGAGTTGTGAGAAATGGCTTCAAGGTTATCTGCCATTTCTTCAGCGCGCCGCATGAGTCCTTGAAGGTAGTCCAAATTTGTCATTTCACGGCAAGCCTCCCTGGTCGTGACCCGGCAGCATGCCTTGAACGCTTCGTTTAACTGCCTTTCAGCGGGGGGTGAATCCGTAATGAAAGCGTCTATATCCATAAACACGGTGACCCTCCAGTCCACGTGTTGCAGGCGGAGGGGGGCCACCCTCTCGTATTAAATTCCCGGTTGATCTTCCATGGGTGTTATGTGATACGCGTTGTTGCTGCGAAGCTCTGCGGCGGCCAGGGCCGTCGAAGCTAGAAGCACCCACACGCACAACATCGTCGAATTGGTGGACGGTGGCTCATACTCCTACACTGGTTGTTCACGCGTCTCGCTTTCTCACTCCCGCACTCTTCTGCGAACACATGCAGATAACATGTTTACACACGCTTTACTGGTACCTCTCACACTCATACTTGCGCACCCTCATACACATGTTTGCTTTGCTTACGGCAATTACTGCGTAGCTCAGCTGTACATTCCGATATACCTTTTTTATGGTACAACTTCAGCAAACTGGATAGCGGCTTATACCACTGCCAGTTTTACCTTGTCGGCATGCTTCCTTATCCTTTTCCCGTTTTCTGCCTCTAGTATTATATTGCTATGGTCAGTTATTTGGACAATTTCATATGGGCCATGATATTGGGAGTCGAACTTACCCTTACGAGGTTCCTTAAGGACATAGGCAAGGTCGCTCACTTTACCTGGGAAAGGACGGACTTTCTTGTCGTAGTATTTTTTGATTGTTTCCTTCGCGCGATTTTGATTTTCACCGGCCATTTCGCGTATTTCGGAGAGGCGTTTTTTTAGCTCGATAATATACGAATTATACGTGGATAGTTTTTCGTCCACGGGGAACTGACTCGGTAGCCGAGGCAGCCTCCCATACACGATTTCGTAAGGGGTGAAATTTGTCGCCTTGTCACGTGCGGAGCGGTCTCGCACGCGACGACTTCACCCTCTTTGTTATTAACGAGGTTTATTTATTTAATTTTTGGTGGATTCGGAGGTGAAGGTCCTCTACAGGGCGTTCCGTGGGAAATGGTTTGAAGGATATCAATTATTTTGTACCAATGTTTTGAATGGAAGCAAGTAAAAATATTTAATGAAATAACTGGAAGCAGCAAGGTTATAGACAAGGAAGCTTACAGTACGTTCTTATTGCTACTCAGGTTCTCGCTCTTTCGCACTCTCTCTCTCGCGGATTCTGCTTCGGCCTCGCAGGTGCCGAAGTTTACACCTTCACTCACTCACTTACGTACTACACGGCTTGATTAAGTTCGTGGCTTTGCGTATTGCGCTTAATTCTAACTTCACAGACTGATGTCGCGACGCGAGATGCTTGGACGACCGCGTGTAGATTTACAGGGAATTCTCTCTCTGATCGTCGGAGACCCAAGACTGATAACTCTTTACTCGACAGCTCTGAAGGAGCCTGATTCCGTAGATGTTGGTTTGATGCTGTCTCTAACGGGACTGTCTTCGCTCGCTCGTCCGACACCCCTTGGAACGTCGGGCGGCGAGCGAACTTTTTGCTGACTTTGCAATTTCGAACAAAGGCTCGCCTCGCAACGGTCATCCTCGAAGCGCGTGATTTCGCGCTCGCCTCATCCCGGTGTTGATTACACCCGGGATCCGGCGGGCGCGAAGACGCTGACGTTGCTGGCTGTCCAGCTACGCCGTTGCGCTTGGCTATACCACGAACTGATTATAATAAGATATTTTATATGGTCAAACTAAAACTATGCTTCCTTGTCTCTAAGATAATAATAATGAAAAATGATAATTGTTATGATCGGTTATATATTACAGTTTTGGGTAAATGTGCGGCGCTCGTGACATCCCTCCCCCCTTAGGTGTCGATGCTCTCATCGACTCGGTGCGCCGGGCCGACGGTGACACGGACACTGAAGGGTTGGCTCACAGCTGACCGCATATTTCATACATTCGGTATTTACATTGTTTGTGTGTTGCGCATACGCTCTTTCATGACCCGCACACACACACACACACACAACACTTTTCTTTTTGTTTTCGTTTGGCTTTATCACTCACTTGTCACCACACTGCTGGCTCGTCGCTCGGTCGTCCTTGCGTCTCGCCAGCTGCGTTGCCCTCGTGAGCTTGGTCCTCAGGTCTCCTCAGACGGCCTTGGTGTTATCATCTCCTTCCGTCTGTGTTGGCTCGGCCTGGAGGGTTGCGGGTGGAGTCTCCCACTGGATGAGGTCCTCGACGACCTCCGGTTCGTCCACCAGGACGTCCGCGAGGTTCGCCGGAGATCCTGGCGTTGTGGGTGGAATCTCCCACTGGATGAGGTTCCCCTCTGCCGGTTCTTCTTCTTCTGCGGGTCCCAGGAGTTGCTTCATCGCCCTTTCCAGGGTGATCCAGCGACCCAGGATCCGCGTACGGACGGCGGGAATCATCACCCTGGTCAACCTCCTGTAATCAATCAAGAAGGGAGCCTCTTCTCCCTCCAAGATGACCAGGTGGTCGGTTTGGATTCCCTTGTCCTTGGTGTCCCGCCCGGTTTGTATTGACTTGTCTTTGGTTGCGGGGGTATGGCGCCGCGACGTCGTCGCCTGCACTGGCGCGTTGATCCTTGGCGTAGGTCTTTCTTCTCGGGTTGTCTTCGGAGCTGCTTTCTTCTCGACGAGGAGGCGGCTGAAAGCTTCCACGCAGTGGCCCGCGTGTAGGCCCGGCCTATTTCCGACACTCTCGCCGCAGAGTGTACAGGTCGAGCTCGCCGACCTCCGGCGCGAGAGGAAACGCTCCAAGTAGCATTCCTCCCAATGCTGGTTTCCTCCGCTCTTTCCGCAGGTCGGACGGGTGCCGCTCCTCAGCCTCTCCACCGCCTGGGTCATCGCCGCCGTCGTCGCCTTCGCCGTCGGAGGTAGCGCTGTCACCACCAGCTTCGGCGAAACGGTCGAAACCGCCGCCTCGGCCGGTGCTGGTTCGGGCGCTGTTACTCTTGCTGGTGGTAGCTCTCGTACTGGCGCTGGTACTTGTACTGGTGGCCGGATCGCTATCTCGCACTTAGATAAGCACGAGAGTGCGTGAGTCACCCGTTCCTCTCCCGGTAGCTCCGTTTTACACAGTGGACAGGGGCTGAGGTCCGACCCGTTCCCCTGATCCGCCCATTTTAGATAGCAAGTTACCCAGTTTGGGCAACTCGTTAGGCTTTCGCGGCAGACCGCGCACTCCTTGGTTGCCTTCGCCCTCGCGAACGTGTTTAAGTTAACCGCGTCGGACATTTTCTACTCGATTTTCAAAGTGATGTATTCTCTTCTAAAATTACGACTGCTCGGGTCTAACTCCGGGAATCGAATGGCGTATGGTTAGGCCCTCTGGCTCTCCTTCCCTTTGGCGTGGTAGTGGGAGAAGTCTCGATGTTTCTGAGGGTGTTATTTTCCTAGTATGCCACCTCAGCCTCTTGCCGGGGAAGGGGGCAAGAAGACTCTCCTCTTCTTCCCTTAGGTTGACCCGTTGTTCCTTCCCTTTCCACTTCGTACCGTGTACGCGGAGCAATTCCTGGGGCAGCGCTCGGGTTTCCGGCGCCGCCGTGGTCTCGACGTGGGGCCTGTTTTGTCTGGGCTAGCTCGATGTCTTCGTAATGAGTTGCATGAGCCGTACGCTTCGGGCGTCCGCATGGCAACCCAATCCACTTAGCCATTTTGTAGATGTTGGCTCGCCATATGTAGGTAACCAATATTATTCCGAGAAGGAGGTCCAGGGCAAACCCGGTCGTAAACAAGACGTGCTGTTCCTCTTTGTCACGGCGGTGGCTGCCGATTTCTGAGAGTCGTTGTTGCACGTCGTCCAGGGATTCGTCAGCACGTGACATTCGCCATGCTGAGCCTTTCCTGGTATATTGCGACAGTATGTTGCCTTGTCCCGAGTTTTCTAATTTTCCCTCCAACGGTTCTCCGAAACTGGGGGCAATTAGAGAGATGTTCAGTGAAATCTCCGGCGCGTAAAAGTATTGTTCACGACTCTCGTAAACGCGCATTCCAGTGAGGGAGGTACTTCGGGTGCGTCCAACACAGTCAGCGCTGAGGTGGAGTATCCCGGCACCTTTCAACGTGGTTGAGACTTCCATCCTTGCCGGACAGAGTATATGGAGATGCTCCGGTGCGTGCAGCGAATAGAGTCATCCACCCTGGGAGGGTAGATGCTTCCAGAACGAGTCGTCCGTCGTTTGAATCCTCACATCGCAGTGCCTATATGCGTTGATTGAGGGGTTTATTAGCATCACTACCTCGCATTGCCGCGATGTCGATACCTCCTTCAGAGGGGTCTCCATCAAGCAGATAAAACGGCGCTCTACACCGGTGCGTTCGTTAATGTATACGGAGTCTGCCATAAAGTATGTACGGCGGTCCGCCGACACAACTATATACGGCGCCGACGGTTGAATATGAACCGATCCGTTTAGTAGCGTTCCGCGTTGAAAGGCTGGCCACGCGTACATGCGGTAAAGATGATAAGCCGCTCGCTCGAGCAGGGGAATATGAACCACAATGGGGATCCTGCCCGAGTGAAACACAATATCCGTATCAACAATGCGGGATAACGATTCTCCTCGTAGGTACTCGGTCGAGAGGGGAAATTCAAAATCGGGTGCCCGAGTCTGTATTTCCTTCGTGATGGCGGTCAGCTGCGTCGCTGTTAACATGCTGAGATCGTAACGTCCTTCTCTAGCCATCGATATCGCGTGCAAGTACCTCTCGCTTGTCTGGATATATTGCTAGATCTTTGCCTCCACCCGGTACACGAAGTTCGCTAAGACGTTCCGGCGCATCGTCATACTCGTCTGGTTGGATAGTTGATTGATTCGTGCGTGCAGCTTATCAACCATGTCTAATTCCATCAGATGTTCTCGATGTAACTACTGGAATCTCGAGTGGGTCACGTGTATTTCCTTGCTGATTATTTCAGTTAGATTGGATTGGTCACTAAACAATCGATCGATCTGAGCATTGATATACGTTGCATCCTCTTCATTCATTGTGCCGAATAGCGATTTGCTGAGCGACCCAATGAAACCTAGCGGCACCGATCGCTTCTTCATAGTTCGGATTCGTAATGGCTTAATTGGCGCCCCGAGTCTGGAGTTGTGAGAAATGGCTTCAAGGTTATCTGCCATTTCTTCAGCGCGCCGCATGAGTCCTTGAAGGTAGTCCAAATTTGTCATTTCACGGCAAGCCTCCCTGGTCGTGACCCGGCAGCATGCCTTGAACGCTTCGTTTAACTGCCTTTCAGCGGGGGGTGAATCCGTAATGAAAGCGTCTATATCCATAAACACGGTGACCCTCCAGTCCACGTGTTGCAGGCGGAGGGGGGCCACCCTCTCGTATTAAATTCCCGGTTGATCTTCCATGGGTGTTATGTGATACGCGTTGTTGCTGCGAAGCTCTGCGGCGGCCAGGGCCGTCGAAGCTAGAAGCACCCACACGCACAACATCGTCGAATTGGTGGACGGTGGCTCATACTCCTACACTGGTTGTTCACGCGTCTCGCTTTCTCACTCCCGCACTCTTCTGCGAACACATGCAGATAACATGTTTACACACGCTTTACTGGTACCTCTCACACTCATACTTGCGCACCCTCATACACATGTTTGCTTTGCTTACGGCAATTACTGCGTAGCTCAGCTGTACATTCCGATATACCTTTTTTATGGTACAACTTCAGCAAACTGGATAGCGGCTTATACCACTGCCAGTTTTACCTTGTCGGCATGCTTCCTTATCCTTTTCCCGTTTTCTGCCTCTAGTATTATATTGCTATGGTCAGTTATTTGGACAATTTCATATGGGCCATGATATTGGGAGTCGAACTTACCCTTACGAGGTTCCTTAAGGACATAGGCAAGGTCGCTCACTTTACCTGGGAAAGGACGGACTTTCTTGTCGTAGTATTTTTTGATTGTTTCCTTCGCGCGATTTTGATTTTCACCGGCCATTTCGCGTATTTCGGAGAGGCGTTTTTTTAGCTCGATAATATACGAATTATACGTGGATAGTTTTTCGTCCACGGGGAACTGACTCGGTAGCCGAGGCAGCCTCCCATACACGATTTCGTAAGGGGTGAAATTTGTCGCCTTGTCACGTGCGGAGCGGTCTCGCACGCGACGACTTCACCCTCTTTGTTATTAACGAGGTTTATTTATTTAATTTTTGGTGGATTCGGAGGTGAAGGTCCTCTACAGGGCGTTCCGTGGGAAATGGTTTGAAGGATATCAATTATTTTGTACCAATGTTTTGAATGGAAGCAAGTAAAAATATTTAATGAAATAACTGGAAGCAGCAAGGTTATAGACAAGGAAGCTTACAGTACGTTCTTATTGCTACTCAGGTTCTCGCTCTTTCGCACTCTCTCTCTCGCGGATTCTGCTTCGGCCTCGCAGGTGCCGAAGTTTACACCTTCACTCACTCACTTACGTACTACACGGCTTGATTAAGTTCGTGGCTTTGCGTATTGCGCTTAATTCTAACTTCACAGACTGATGTCGCGACGCGAGATGCTTGGACGACCGCGTGTAGATTTACAGGGAATTCTCTCTCTGATCGTCGGAGACCCAAGACTGATAACTCTTTACTCGACAGCTCTGAAGGAGCCTGATTCCGTAGATGTTGGTTTGATGCTGTCTCTAACGGGACTGTCTTCGCTCGCTCGTCCGACACCCCTTGGAACGTCGGGCGGCGAGCGAACTTTTTGCTGACTTTGCAATTTCGAACAAAGGCTCGCCTCGCAACGGTCATCCTCGAAGCGCGTGATTTCGCGCTCGCCTCATCCCGGTGTTGATTACACCCGGGATCCGGCGGGCGCGAAGACGCTGACGTTGCTGGCTGTCCAGCTACGCCGTTGCGCTTGGCTATACCACGAACTGATTATAATAAGATATTTTATATGGTCAAACTAAAACTATGCTTCCTTGTCTCTAAGATAATAATAATGAAAAATGATAATTGTTATGATCGGTTATATATTACAGTTTTGGGTAAATGTGCGGCGCTCGTGACATCCCTCCCCCCTTAGGTGTCGATGCTCTCATCGACTCGGTGCGCCGGGCCGACGGTGACACGGACACTGAAGGGTTGGCTCACAGCTGACCGCATATTTCATACATTCGGTATTTACATTGTTTGTGTGTTGCGCATACGCTCTTTCATGACCCGCACACACACACACACACACAACACTTTTCTTTTTGTTTTCGTTTGGCTTTATCACTCACTTGTCACCACACTGCTGGCTCGTCGCTCGGTCGTCCTTGCGTCTCGCCAGCTGCGTTGCCCTCGTGAGCTTGGTCCTCAGGTCTCCTCAGACGGCCTTGGTGTTATCATCTCCTTCCGTCTGTGTTGGCTCGGCCTGGAGGGTTGCGGGTGGAGTCTCCCACTGGATGAGGTCCTCGACGACCTCCGGTTCGTCCACCAGGACGTCCGCGAGGTTCGCCGGAGATCCTGGCGTTGTGGGTGGAATCTCCCACTGGATGAGGTTCCCCTCTGCCGGTTCTTCTTCTTCTGCGGGTCCCAGGAGTTGCTTCATCGCCCTTTCCAGGGTGATCCAGCGACCCAGGATCCGCGTACGGACGGCGGGAATCATCACCCTGGTCAACCTCCTGTAATCAATCAAGAAGGGAGCCTCTTCTCCCTCCAAGATGACCAGGTGGTCGGTTTGGATTCCCTTGTCCTTGGTGTCCCGCCCGGTTTGTATTGACTTGTCTTTGGTTGCGGGGGTATGGCGCCGCGACGTCGTCGCCTGCACTGGCGCGTTGATCCTTGGCGTAGGTCTTTCTTCTCGGGTTGTCTTCGGAGCTGCTTTCTTCTCGACGAGGAGGCGGCTGAAAGCTTCCACGCAGTGGCCCGCGTGTAGGCCCGGCCTATTTCCGACACTCTCGCCGCAGAGTGTACAGGTCGAGCTCGCCGACCTCCGGCGCGAGAGGAAACGCTCCAAGTAGCATTCCTCCCAATGCTGGTTTCCTCCGCTCTTTCCGCAGGTCGGACGGGTGCCGCTCCTCAGCCTCTCCACCGCCTGGGTCATCGCCGCCGTCGTCGCCTTCGCCGTCGGAGGTAGCGCTGTCACCACCAGCTTCGGCGAAACGGTCGAAACCGCCGCCTCGGCCGGTGCTGGTTCGGGCGCTGTTACTCTTGCTGGTGGTAGCTCTCGTACTGGCGCTGGTACTTGTACTGGTGGCCGGATCGCTATCTCGCACTTAGATAAGCACGAGAGTGCGTGAGTCACCCGTTCCTCTCCCGGTAGCTCCGTTTTACACAGTGGACAGGGGCTGAGGTCCGACCCGTTCCCCTGATCCGCCCATTTTAGATAGCAAGTTACCCAGTTTGGGCAACTCGTTAGGCTTTCGCGGCAGACCGCGCACTCCTTGGTTGCCTTCGCCCTCGCGAACGTGTTTAAGTTAACCGCGTCGGACATTTTCTACTCGATTTTCAAAGTGATGTATTCTCTTCTAAAATTACGACTGCTCGGGTCTAACTCCGGGAATCGAATGGCGTATGGTTAGGCCCTCTGGCTCTCCTTCCCTTTGGCGTGGTAGTGGGAGAAGTCTCGATGTTTCTGAGGGTGTTATTTTCCTAGTATGCCACCTCAGCCTCTTGCCGGGGAAGGGGGCAAGAAGACTCTCCTCTTCTTCCCTTAGGTTGACCCGTTGTTCCTTCCCTTTCCACTTCGTACCGTGTACGCGGAGCAATTCCTGGGGCAGCGCTCGGGTTTCCGGCGCCGCCGTGGTCTCGACGTGGGGCCTGTTTTGTCTGGGCTAGCTCGATGTCTTCGTAATGAGTTGCATGAGCCGTACGCTTCGGGCGTCCGCATGGCAACCCAATCCACTTAGCCATTTTGTAGATGTTGGCTCGCCATATGTAGGTAACCAATATTATTCCGAGAAGGAGGTCCAGGGCAAACCCGGTCGTAAACAAGACGTGCTGTTCCTCTTTGTCACGGCGGTGGCTGCCGATTTCTGAGAGTCGTTGTTGCACGTCGTCCAGGGATTCGTCAGCACGTGACATTCGCCATGCTGAGCCTTTCCTGGTATATTGCGACAGTATGTTGCCTTGTCCCGAGTTTTCTAATTTTCCCTCCAACGGTTCTCCGAAACTGGGGGCAATTAGAGAGATGTTCAGTGAAATCTCCGGCGCGTAAAAGTATTGTTCACGACTCTCGTAAACGCGCATTCCAGTGAGGGAGGTACTTCGGGTGCGTCCAACACAGTCAGCGCTGAGGTGGAGTATCCCGGCACCTTTCAACGTGGTTGAGACTTCCATCCTTGCCGGACAGAGTATATGGAGATGCTCCGGTGCGTGCAGCGAATAGAGTCATCCACCCTGGGAGGGTAGATGCTTCCAGAACGAGTCGTCCGTCGTTTGAATCCTCACATCGCAGTGCCTATATGCGTTGATTGAGGGGTTTATTAGCATCACTACCTCGCATTGCCGCGATGTCGATACCTCCTTCAGAGGGGTCTCCATCGAGCAGATAAAACGGCGCTCTACACCGGTGCGTTCGTTAATGTATACGGAGTCTGCCATAAAGTATGTACGGCGGTCCGCCGACACAACTATATACGGCGCCGACGGTTGAATATGAACCGATCCGTTTAGTAGCGTTCCGCGTTGAAAGGCTGGCCACGCGTACATGCGGTAAAGATGATAAGCCGCTCGCTCGAGCAGGGGAATATGAACCACAATGGGGATCCTGCCCGAGTGAAACACAATATCCGTATCAACAATGCGGGATAACGATTCTCCTCGTAGGTACTCGGTCGAGAGGGGAAATTCAAAATCGGGTGCCCGAGTCTGTATTTCCTTCGTGATGGCGGTCAGCTGCGTCGCTGTTAACATGCTGAGATCGTAACGTCCTTCTCTAGCCATCGATATCGCGTGCAAGTACCTCTCGCTTGTCTGGATATATTGCTAGATCTTTGCCTCCACCCGGTACACGAAGTTCGCTAAGACGTTCCGGCGCATCGTCATACTCGTCTGGTTGGATAGTTGATTGATTCGTGCGTGCAGCTTATCAACCATGTCTAATTCCATCAGATGTTCTCGATGTAACTACTGGAATCTCGAGTGGGTCACGTGTATTTCCTTGCTGATTATTTCAGTTAGATTGGATTGGTCACTAAACAATCGATCGATCTGAGCATTGATATACGTTGCATCCTCTTCATTCATTGTGCCGAATAGCGATTTGCTGAGCGACCCAATGAAACCTAGCGGCACCGATCGCTTCTTCATAGTTCGGATTCGTAATGGCTTAATTGGCGCCCCGAGTCTGGAGTTGTGAGAAATGGCTTCAAGGTTATCTGCCATTTCTTCAGCGCGCCGCATGAGTCCTTGAAGGTAGTCCAAATTTGTCATTTCACGGCAAGCCTCCCTGGTCGTGACCCGGCAGCATGCCTTGAACGCTTCGTTTAACTGCCTTTCAGCGGGGGGTGAATCCGTAATGAAAGCGTCTATATCCATAAACACGGTGACCCTCCAGTCCACGTGTTGCAGGCGGAGGGGGGCCACCCTCTCGTATTAAATTCCCGGTTGATCTTCCATGGGTGTTATGTGATACGCGTTGTTGCTGCGAAGCTCTGCGGCGGCCAGGGCCGTCGAAGCTAGAAGCACCCACACGCACAACATCGTCGAATTGGTGGACGGTGGCTCATACTCCTACACTGGTTGTTCACGCGTCTCGCTTTCTCACTCCCGCACTCTTCTGCGAACACATGCAGATAACATGTTTACACACGCTTTACTGGTACCTCTCACACTCATACTTGCGCACCCTCATACACATGTTTGCTTTGCTTACGGCAATTACTGCGTAGCTCAGCTGTACATTCCGATATACCTTTTTTATGGTACAACTTCAGCAAACTGGATAGCGGCTTATACCACTGCCAGTTTTACCTTGTCGGCATGCTTCCTTATCCTTTTCCCGTTTTCTGCCTCTAGTATTATATTGCTATGGTCAGTTATTTGGACAATTTCATATGGGCCATGATATTGGGAGTCGAACTTACCCTTACGAGGTTCCTTAAGGACATAGGCAAGGTCGCTCACTTTACCTGGGAAAGGACGGACCTTCTTGTCGTAGTATTTTTTGGTTGTTTCCTTCGCGCGATTTTGATTTTCACCGGCCATTTCGCGTATTTCGGAGAGGCGTTTTATTAGCTCGATAGTATACGGATTATACGTGGATAGTTTTTCGTCCACGGGGAACTGACTCGGTAGCCGAGGCAGCCTCCCGTACACGATTTCGTAAGGGGTGAAATTTGTCGCCTCGTGCACGCTAGTGTTATACGATAATTCCGCGTAAGGCAACAAACGGTCCCAATCGTCGTACGTACCTGCATACTGCTTTATGTATTCCGCTAACAGTATGTGACTTCGTTCGATCGCTCCGTTCGTCTGTGGTCGATAGCCGGAAGTCGTTATTTGATATATGTGAAAGATTTTGGATATTTCGCGTAGTAAATTTCCGGTAAAGGCTGCTCCGCGATCAGTAAGGATCGCACGGGGAGCTCCGAATTGCGCAATTAATCGCCTCGCCATAGCTTCGGCGATCGTAGTCGCTTTTAAATCGGGTATCGGTTCCGCTAAACAATATTTCGATAAGTGGTCTTGCATGGTTAATATGTGCTTATTGCCATGTGGTGTTGTCGGCTACGGACCCACCGTATCGAGTGACACCTTATCAAAAACGTCAGCCGGCGTATCAGTAATGAGCATCGGCTCGCGCGTCTTCGCTCGAACCAATTTACGTTCCTGACAGCCTTTGCAGCTACGAATATAATTATGCACTTCATTTCTCAGCGAAGGCCAATAAAAACGTTCACGGATTTTACGATAGGTCTTGGTTACCCGTCGATGGCCTCCGACAAGGCTCGCATGAAATTCCTCAATTATTTGCGGGTGTTGGTCGTCCGGTGGTCGTCGAATGGTACCGTAGCATATCGTGGTGACTATGTTTGTTTTACCGAGTATCTTGTTTAACCAATCGAGCAGTTTTGTGCGCGGTAGTTCGTCCGTATAGTCGCCCGAGCGTGAAATACGAACCGACTTCACGGCCGCTTGTTGAAGGGCGAATTTAAGATTCTTGAGTCCCTTGTATATGTGCTCGGTGTTTGTTTCGTCGTAGTACCGTTTTTTAATAACAATACTATAAATTTCGTTGGACCCATACGGAGTCACCGCTATTTGTCCGATCGATAAATTCCGGTCTTTAATTGTTTGTCCATCTAACCTGCCTAAGTCAGCGAGTAGTTTTCCCACTGAGGTTGATAGTTCTCCATCCGCAGAGATGAAATGGACTAAATTATCTGGTTTGTACGTTAGACATTCTCGCGAGCTAATTATCGTACTTGTTTTTGCTATAGGTTTTTCTTGGTCAGGTTCCTCTTCACTGGAGGAGTCCAGTGAGGACGACATGATTGGGGACGAACTCGTGTCTTTCGATCCCATTATGATAGGGTCATCAGAGAAAGTTATGAATTTGCTTTTATTACCGGTGGACTTTTCGGAAGGTGTAGCACGTGGTAGCGCACGTGCTCGGTATGGTGTAGACTTTGCAGCCGGGGCCGCATCGTTGCTGGGCAATGACCATCTCACCGTGAGGCGGGGGGCGGGCAGTAGAAAGGTCCGAGCGGGCTGCGAGGTGTCGGGTTCGCGCTCGAGTCCCACGGCCATACTTGTTTTGGGTCTCACTCTCGCGCTTTCTCGCGGCATACTCTCTCTCTCAGCTGGTTGCTCATCGCTCTCGTCGTCCGCCTCCGTTCCTTCTTCTACCGTGCGTGATGATATCTTCTCCCTCGCACTCAGCCGCCGTACTAATTCCTGGTCCGATGGTGACTTGAACCTACCTCCTAACGCTTTCAAGCGGCTGGCAAGCTCAGCATCTCCGGCGATGTCATCGAAAGGGTCTTGTTCTTGGAGAATCATCCGGGCCTCCTCTTCTACCTCATCCCCCTCCGACAGATGATCAGGCCAGTCAAAATCTGTTTTATCAGGCCTTTTTTTGGGGTCACGGGAGGATTTGGTGTGATGCCGCTCTTCCGAACGCCTTAATGATTCGTTGAATTTGTTAATTGAATCTTCAAGAGTTGCCGTTACCGTCTTTGTACTATCTTCTTCCGATTCCTCCGTGCTTCCATCTGAATCGTTGCTGGGGGCGGTGAGCGCGACCGTGATAGTGGCAGGCCTCTGGTCAGACGTCGCGCTTGCGGATTCCGAAGAAAACACCGGCTCTTGGGGACCTCCGAGGGGCTTGACCTCTACGGGGGGTGGAGACTTCGGTCTTTTCGGAGGAAGTAACTGTAAGGGCAACATACTGCGGTGCAAGCGCTGTATGAGTGGCCCTGAGCTCTCGGGTTCAGATCCGGAGGGTTTCGCGTCGGCGGGAGGTGGGCACCTCGCGGGTCTTGTAACGACCTTCCCGCGCGTGCGTCTC
Source organism: Neodiprion fabricii (assembly GCF_021155785.1). NCBI lineage: Eukaryota > Metazoa > Arthropoda > Insecta > Hymenoptera > Diprionidae > Neodiprion > Neodiprion fabricii. The sequence goes on from NC_060243.1 coordinate 14,884,875, forward strand.
GCCACCGGGCCTGAGCTCTCCGAGCTCCCCTCTCTTCTTTTGGGTACTGTTGGCACCGTGGGCACGCTACGTAGGCGCGAACGTGTGCGCGCCGCTACGATTGATGCGTCGGCCTTGGACGGGCCAGCTGATGTCTCAGGTGTCGACACTTCTGTGCTGGGCGTCGTGCCTTTACGATTTCCGAAAGGTTTCAAAGATAAAGGCAAAACCTGAGCCTTCTGAGGGACGTTCGTCTCTACGTCCGAATCACTTGTAGACGAGAGTTTCTTTAGGTCTACGGGATTACGGGAGAGTGCATCGGCATTTACATTTTCACGCCCTGGCTTATGTTGGAATTCATAATCGTATTTACATAACCTAATTTTCCATCTGTTGAGCCTCTTGCCTGGATCAAGCGTAGAACGCATCTATTTGAGAGGCTCGTGATCGCTTACGAGCTTAAATTTTCTTCCATAGAGATACGTGGAGAAATATTCAATTGAATCGATTATGGCCAGACACTCTTGTTCCGTAGGTCCGTAGTTCTTTTCAGCGTTAGTGAAGATTCTAGAGTGGTACGCGACCGGTAGATCGTGGCCATCGTGAATTTGCGACAATACTGCTCCGAGTGCAAATTCCGAGGCGTCGGTCGTCAAGATAAATTGTTTAGATAGATCGGGATATTGTAAGATCGGTTCTCGACAGAGGGCCTTGCGAAGCCTGCGAAAGCTGTTTTTCTGCTCTCGCTCCCATACGAATGGTTTTCCCTTTTTGAGTAAGTCTGATAAGGGCTTGGATATGGCAGCGAAATCCGGAATAAACCGACGGTAATAATCGGCGAGTCCCAGAAATTGCCGCACGTTTTTCTGCGTCCTTGGGTGCGGAAATTTACACACTGCCTCTAGCTTCTTCGGGTCCATTCGCAACCCGTCGCGGCTAACGATATGCCCGAGATACGCGACTTCGCTACGCAAGAACTCACATTTATCCGGTTTGAGGACGAGGTTAGCTTCCTCGAGACGTTGCATGAGACGCCGGATTTTAGTCTTATGCTCCTCGAGAGTTTCCGCAAATACTACAATATCGTCGAGATACACGAACAGTTCTGTCACTTGCAACCCAATCAGCACCCGATCCATCAGGCGCTGAAAGGTCGCGGGCGCGTTTTTGAGACCTACGGGCATGCGAGCGTACTCGTAGTGCCCGTTTATCGTGGAAAACGCTGTCTTTGGACCGTCTCTCCTATCCATCGGGATCTGCTGGAAGCCGCTCGCTAGATCGAATGTCGAAAAGTACGTAGCTTTTCCCAGCTGTTCGAGTATTTCTATCATATTCGGGAGGGGGTACGCGTCGGAAATCGTCTTCTCGTTCAGTTTACGGAAATCGATGACCATGCGCATCCGCGGATTCCCTTGAGAGTCGGTTTTTTTGGGAACTATCCAGACCGGCGAGTTATACGGGGAGCGTGAATGAACAATTATTCCCTCACTTAGCTTTTTCTCAACTTGCCGCTCCAGTTCCGACCGATACACCACAGGAAATCTGTATTGTTTTGCGTTTACCGGGAGCTCGTCCACCGTCGGGATCCGATGGCGAACTTGATCCGCGCATCGCAATCTATCGCCTGGTAGCTTATACATGTGAGGGTATTCCTCGATGAGACTTATAACATGTGCACGCTCTACCTCATTGAGCCTATCTAACCGCAGTGATTTAATTATGGCTTCTACTCGATCCGTCGGCGGAGTAGTCTCTACACCGCTACCGTCGGAGCTTTCGCCGCTCCAATAGCCGTTCTCCCGATATGGCTCGAAATCTTCGAGTTCCTGAGGCTCGATTTCTAATTCGATGTCGTCGAATAGCGTGTTTATTGTTAAGACGTAGCACGATCCTCCCGTAGGAGCAACGATACTTTCTCCGATAAACACACCCGGTTGAGTTTTGATTCGCGGTAAGTATCCCTCCTTCAGATTCGCGTTCTTTAAAGGGATGCTTATTTGCTCACTCGTACGCTCGCGCAGTTTATAACTTCGTTTCTCCGAAGCGATTTTCGCCGCTAACAAGCGCCTTGTAGGTTCTGCGTCGGAAGGAGGTAGGCCTATGAAAGGCTTAGGTCGGATGGGATCGCTTGAGGTAACTAGAGTATTATGGTGAAATGAATTTTCGGCTTTTTCCGCGAAAAAATAAGGTTTACCGATTAATGCGTCGCTTCTCAGCGGCAGGTTTCGTAACACATAAAACTTGGCTGGTTTTTCAGAGATGTGGAGGACAACTGAGCCGAGTGTCGGAATATCCGATTCCTCTAATCCTGTTACCCATATTTTATCGTCAGTGTTTACAATTAAGTCTGGATCGAGGGCATTTAGTTTAATTAAGCTGGCTGATGAACCCGTGTCAAGACAGAATTTTCCCTTCTTGTTACGAAGTTCGGGAGCACTTAGTTCGACTACTGGGCTCTCCTGGTCGGTGGGGGTCCAGAGAACGAGACATCGTTCTCCAGGAACCTCACTGACTGTTGGTGTTCTCGGGGTCGACTCGACTCGCTCACTCCGGTCGGGCCCGCAGGGGAATTTGCCCGGCGAGCCCCAGGACAGTTTAAAGGCTCCCTTTGCGGGGAACGTCCCGGAGGTGACCGTTGCTTTAATGGGCAGCACGGGCAACCCCTGGTTTGTTTACAGCAATATTTATATCCGCAAGGTGTTAACGGACTAGAGTATGACTTTCCCGTGGCAACCTCGCGGTTATCAGACGTTTGCGGGGGTTCAAAAAATCCGGTAGCCGGTTGTGGTGACTGGCTTCGATAAGCAGACGTCGGTTTACCTTCCCAAGCCGTCGGCGACGGAGTTCGGGAGTTATAGCGAGCGTAAAGAACACGCGCCGATTCGTCCTGGCTCGAACCAATTCCTTTCCATCGGCTACTTCGAAGCGCTAGCTTTTCGGCGATTTGGAAGGATGCTTCGAGACTTTCCGGCTCTCGCAAATCTACCGCGGCTCCGATATGGGTAGGCAACCCTTTTATGAACGAACCTAGCGCGATTCGATGTAGCGGGTCCCGGTTCAATTCTGGCGGATCGATGCCAAAATATGACCTGAACGCGCTTCTTCCCCCGCTTAGCAAAATTCGGACTTTATCGTAAAATTGCCCGACGGTTTGATCGCGTTTCATCCGGACCGTCGACAGCGCCTCTGTATAGTAATCGTAAGTATGTCCGCGGGCGAGTCGATTTTTCAACAGTTTCACCAACCCGGCCATGGTCTCGACCTTCTCGCCGTAGATGCAGTTTCGCGCGTCCCCGCGTAATCGCGATATTACTGCGCCGAGGTACTGCGATTCTGCCGCGGCTGGCACGAACATGGACGCGTTCTGGATGTCTTGCAAAAAATCCCGTAACGGCATGTTCTTCCCGTCAAATTCGGGAATGTTCGCGAAATTATTTTGAATAGTCAAATTTTCCACCATAGTGGAGACACTGGCGACCAGGTCGGCCGTCATATCGGTGGCGTCTCTGGCCTGAGCGTGATTTGGCATGTTGGTAAGTCCGGGGGTAGGGAAGGATATCGAAAGGATAAGCGATTCTATTACGTATAGTTCGACTCGCTCGTTTGTTGAAAATAAGAAAAATTCGAAAAATTTTTGTGGTTTTGAATTCCAACTAAAAAAAAATTGAATCCTCGATTCCAATTCCCAAGGAAAATCACCTCTTGTCCCACTTCTGACACCAGTTTAACCTGTCACGTGCGGAGCGGTCTCGCACGCGACGGCTTCAACCCTCTAAGTTCTCACGGAGGTTTATATTTATTTCCTAGGTGGGTTGGGAGGTGAATGTCCTCTACAGGGCGTTCCCTGGGAATAGGTTTGGAAGATTTCAATTTATCGTACCAATGTTTTGATGGAAAGCCAAGTTAAAATGTTTAATAGGTCAAAAACTAAAAAGCAGAGAAGGTTCGAAACAAGGAAGCTTACAATTATTTTGGTCTTATACTACTCACGTTCTCTCCCTCTCTCGCTTCGCAGCTTCGGCTTCGAACTCGCCGAAGTATACACGCCTTCACACACACTTACTCACAGGCTACACAGCTCAATAGAGTTCGTGGCTTAACGCTTGCACTTATTTTATCTTCGTAAGACTTACACCGCGACGCGAGTAACCTTTTACGGCCGTGGGTAGATTAGAGAGTTACGCTCTAATCGTCGGTTTCGGAAAAAGGATTTATAGCTCTATACGTGGTAGCTTCGAAGGAGCCGGGTTCCGCTGATGTCGTTATTCAGACCGCCTCAAGACGGGACTGCCTTCGCTCGCTCGTCCGACACCCCTTGGAACGTCGGGTGGCGAGCGAGTTTTCGCTGAATTTACAATTCGGGGTTTTCGCTAACTACATAATTCCGGAACAAAGGCTCGCCTCGCGACAGTCATCCTCGAAGCGCGTGATTTCGCGTTCGCCTCATCCCGGTGTTGATTACACCCGGGATCCGGCGGGCGCGAAGACGCTGACGTTGCTGGCCGTCCAACTACGCCGTTCCGCTCGGTTACTCCACGAACTGGTTATAATAAAATATTTTATATAGACTAACTAATATGTTTATGCTATGCTTCCTTGCTTCTAGAGATAATAATAATTGACATAATCGGTGATATAGTCCGAATAAATGTGCGGCGCTCGTGACATGTGCATTACAACCAAAAATGAATAGAAATTATGGACATCAATAATTTATTTATCAGTCATTTATAAACATTAAAATTATTTGAAAAATTATTAAGTGTGGATTCTATCAATTATAAGACGAATTAAGGTAATATTGTTCATTTATTAATATCTAATTTTTTTTTCATATTTTATAACATTTTGTCTTTGTTTTGTGAGCAGAATTTTACAAAGCTAAAGGATACAATTATTTGTGACTCAATACTGAAAAATTTCATTTCAAATTTAATAGGTGATAATGACCACCCGAAAGCCTTTCGGTGAATTGTCGAAAAGCCAAAGAAATCGGCGATTAAAAAGAGTCAATAACGGATCACTATTGCAACAAATTCCTTCTCCACTGCTAACGAGGCCCGATGTGAATAGTTTTTCTGATGATAAACAAGATACTGCTGGTTGTACAAGTTTTAATAATTTGATATTGCCAGAAAGTTCCATTGAACGTCAAGATGATATAATTTCTGATGATAATGTGAAAGATGTCGATGTTGGTCCTGTGCAAACTAAAATCATTGATCCTGATACAACAATTGATTTAAGGACTCAAATAGGACAATGGCAATGCCAATATGATATAAGTCAAGCGGCCACCGGATCTCTTTTAAAAATGCTCATCAATGTAAACTCAGTTGATGAATAAAAAAAATTACCTACAGATCCACGTACCCTATTCAATACACCTCAAACTACTGTCATTCGCTCCGTTAAACCTGGGGAATACTTTCACTATGGCTTAGAGCGAAAACTAATTGACCAGTCGAAATCTATTGGAATAGATAAATTTGCGAAAAATATTCTTATAAATGTTCACATCGATGGATTGCCAATTTCAAAAAGCTCAAAAAAGACAGTTATATCCTATTTTAGCTGAAGTATTTCTAATAATTGCTACACTTTTTGTGATTGGAATATATCATGGATTTAATAATCCTGAAAACTGCAATGAATTTCTCGAAGAGTTTATAAACGAATACAAAATTCTGCATTTGACGGGTTTCAAGTATAATTATTGTCAATTTTTTGTGGAAATTAGAGCTGTCATCTGCGATTCTCCAGCTCGTTCTTATGTGACATGTACGAAGGGACATTCAGGTTATTATGGCTGCATCAAATGTATGCAGGAGGGTGATTATCAAAATTATCAAATGAGATTTTTATCGACCGATGCACCGACACGTACAGATGATAATTTTATTAAACGTGTTAATGAAGACCATCGTCTTGGAAAATCAAAATTTGAAGAGACTGAAATTGGTATGGTTTCCCAATTCCCTGTGGAATATAAGCACCTAGTTTGTTTCGGAGTTGCAAAAAAAATTCTAAAATCACGGATCACTGGATTTCGTGTAAATGAAAAAACATTAATGAAATTTAACCATAAAAAAAAACAACAAATTTCAGATGTATTAACTTTAATAAAGAGTTGGATACCGTCAGAATTTGTTCGAAAAACTCGAGAATTAGATGAAATTGATCGATGGAAGGCAACAGAGCTGAGATTATTTTTACTATATGTGGGTTCTATTGGTCTAAAAAATTATTTACCGGAAGAATACATGTATCATTTTAATTGTTTACAATGTGCGATAAGGATTTTATGCGATGAAACTGATTGTATTAACAACAACGCGTGCGCAAGGAGATTATTAAAATATTTTGTTAATGAAAGCGCGGAGTTGTATGGCAAAAATTTCGTGACTTCCAATGTGCATAACTTGGTGCATTTACCTGACGATGTTCTAAAATTTGGTAATTTAGACTCATTTAGTGCATTTTCATTCGAAAGTTACTTATATTTTCTTTAAAAAGTTTTGAAGAAAGGTGACAAACCATTGCAACAATTAAACAAGCGAATTCAAGAACGAGTCAATTGTGGTTTCAAACAAACTATAAAACAACGTTTGACTAAGCCTGAAGTAAGTAATTTTAATTTCAAAAAGTCTTAGAGAATTGGAGTTCCTTCACATGATAAAATTGACTATGGAAATTTTACATTCAGTGCTTCCCAAACTTGTGATGAATTCTGTTACACTATTAATCATGACATTGTTCGAATAAACAATATTAATATGAAAAGTAATGAAATCATATTGCAAGGACAAACGTTGACTAACTCTGAGAGCTTAAAAAATTACCCTATTGACTCGAAGTTAATTCATATAGTTAGTGGGAATAAGTGATCAGCTGATACTGAGAATTTTAGAGCAAGTGATATTTTTAAAAAAGCCGTTTGTATACCATGTGATGTATTATAGAATTCTTATTCATCAGAATTCTTATTCATACCATGTGATGATTCATTTTATTTTTTCCCTTTGATTCATTCTTCGAACTGAATGTTATTCTATGATAAAAATATTAATTTTGATTCATTTTATTTCAAAATTTAAAACATTTCGAAGATATATCATTCATTTATTGTAGTTTATTAGTAAATTTAATTTTTGTTATTATATGTTTTGTTCAAAAATATTAATAAACAACAAATTTTTTGAAACGCATCTATTTATCCTACACATTTTATATCGATTATAACAATTGCAACTTCAATTTTCGCGCTGTGCTACAGACATGCCATCTAAGTTTATTTGTAAGTACCAGTATACATCTAAACAGTAAATATCGGTCCATGTGTAATTTCCAGAAGCCAAGAATCTTCAACTACAATTTTTTAACGAACAATTATTAAGGTAAATTTAACGTTTTCTTCATGATTATTAACATTTTATTTTGATAACACATAATAATTAATATTACAATTTTATACTCATCGATATTTCATGTTTTAACACATAGTTTAAAAGAAAAAGAAAAACTAACCTCACATTTAGTTTTATTAATAACTTAATTTTTTTTTAGGATGTATTTCGTTGCTTTTTGTGAGGATTGATGTTAGACGGTAGCGAAAAGTTGGGTAGATGAAGATACAAAACTAATTAAACGGCCTCCTCAAAACGAAAATGCGACAACTGCTTGTAAAAGAAGAATAGACCCCAAGAGTAACTGGCTGCAGATAAAATATACAAGGCTGCTTGGACCATACAGTACACGAACTATTATTGTAGCAAATTAATGTTTATTATGAAAAATTAACTAAGCTACAATCGATGACAGAAAAAATTGTGTAATATTTTAAGCTCGATTTTGAAAGCAAAATTTATTAATTCCCATATTTTTCATCTTAACTTGAAATTTGGTTCTTTTAGAAACCTTTGATACGGCAAGACAAGTAGAAATGGCTGCTGTTCATTTGGCAACAAGTGACGAAACTACCGTTCTGAATATTGATGACAAGGAAAATAATCCATCAAAGCGTACGAGGCAACTACTGTTACGTTATCAAAAATCCGAGGAGTCGAGCGACGATAATGAAGAAGGTGTAGTATTTATTTAGTATATATATTTATAATAATAATTATAAATCAATTAAATCTTGATTGTTTAAAATTTTTAGAGAAAGATAATAACCAAAAAAATAAGAGCCTTCCTGAAAAGAATTTTGACTATAAGTCCAATAAAATCGTTGCCGATTCTGATGATTTGTTAGAAACTCAGCCCTTAGATTATAGTGATTTCTTCGACGGTGAAGAATACAATCATTTAAGAGAACACGAAACGAGCAATAAAAAGATATTGGTGACTAGTATTGAAACCGTTATTAGGTATTTCACAAATCTCATTGATATAGCTGTTTAAAGTTCATCATGCTAAATTTAATAATTATTTTTCTCTTTTATATAGAATTACCCTTTGTTCTTGCTGAAGGTGATAAAAGTTCTCAAGCTCCACAACATATTTTTATTAAGAAAAATAATGGAAGTAATGACGATGCCAAGAACAATAATTCAACTCAACTAGACAATGCTTCCAAAGACAAGATGCCTAATGAGATCATACATCAGAAAAACAGTGAAAAAAAACAGTGGTTACTAACAATAATGCAACTCAGCCTGGTTCTGAGGGACAAAAACAAACTGCTGCCAACCAATTTGATGCGCCAGTTTGTCCCTGCTGTCGTAAGTGCGATTCAATTCTGATATTTTTCTGATAACAATATAGCATTAACTTTTTAATGTTTAGAATTCTAATAGTCTTTTGCTATCAATTAAAATTTTATGCAATTTCTTTTGTTTGGTTTTAAAAATAGTGATGTATCTTTTCTGTTAACAGCTGCATGTCGATCGAAGCTGGATCAAATGTTTCGAAAATTAGACACCATACTTATTTATGGTCCTAAATTCTAATGTAACTTCAAACTGTATACAGACGTCTTCAACCTCTGTTCTCAATGTTTTGCCTGAATTTACTCTGAAGAATACTGAATCATTGACGCAATTCAATCAAACCTTACTGAATAATAAAGAAGCACATGCACAATACGTAAGAACATTTAAGCTCAATTTTTTTGGTTGATTTATTTCTGGGTTTTCTTTTGTTTTACAGAAACGTTTTTTTAATTTTATTTTAATCCTGATAAATAGTTCAACCACATTTGTAATTCTTCATTAATCTCCTCCAATTAATGCAACATTGTGTCAAATTATTTTTTCAGACAAAACTTATTGAACTTAGAAAAGTAGCTGATGGAAAAAAACACGTCCGGGACGTATTAGCATTTATTTTAGATAATAACTTCAGTTGTAAACTGTCCTGGAGCGGTTAAAAAAAAACTATATCCCTGAAGGAGATGAATTTCGTGAACATTCTGACAAGTAAGATTATTATCTTCATTTATGCCTGATTCTAAATTATTTAAAATATTGTTTTAAACTTTTTATGAAATCATGATTTCTAATCTCAAATTCATCACAATTATGGGTGTAGAAGTTGTCGATAATTTAATGTAAATGATATGTATTCAGAAAATTTTATACCATTAGTTTGCACTAAACTTGTAGTAAATAATGTTTAGGACTACTTAGCGTCAAAAAATTTCTTTCTTAGTATTTTTCTTTTTTGAAAAAAATCGTATATTAAAATAATAATTTTTTATACTTTTAGGCACTATCATTAAGTGTAATCCACGGTGCACATTAGCAGAACTTAATGACGCAATAAAAAATTGGCTTCAACATGCCAGTGATCGGGTTAAGTATACGAATGAGAAACACCAAGCACTGAACAAAGAGTAACATAATGAAACTATTTAACTATTTTCTTCTTTCTTTTCTCTCAATTAAACAAATAATTTATTTCTTTTGCTTTATGTACTGTCCATAAATATATAAAAACTTGTTTTATTTTAATAAAATGATATTACTTCTATATAATACAATAACTATGTATGGTTTATATATAATATTTACCATTTTATTCATATCATTTTGTACTTATACTCAATTTCAATAAATATTCTTGTATTTAATAATGAAAAAAATTTTTTTTATACCTACAATAAAATATTCCAGTTCTGAAATAAGAAGTCTTAATGTAATCATATTTCAGACATCAAAAAAATGAATTGTTCAAGAGTTCATTATTGAGAACGCAGAAAAATGAATTCTCAGGGGAGCCATTTTTATGAATCATAAACATAAGTTCATAAAGAATTCTTATTTATGAAGTCAGTAAGAAGAATTCTTTGACAGCTCTTTTTTAAGAAGTCTTAATTTATTCATAAAGCGGCGCATACGACGTCTTAGGAACTTCTAAAACAGTTCATTCTGATGATTATTGTGACGTCCAAGCCATAAAAAAGAACTGTTCCTACATTCTTCCAGAAGTCATATTGTAATCTGGGCTGTCTGTGGCCTTGATTCGATAGACAGAGATCTGTCTGAAAGGGGGCGTCCATTAATAACGTGAGGTAGTTTTGAGAATTTTTTGACCCCCCTTCCCCCCTTGGTGAGATATTGTAAGATTTTTCTCGACCCCCTCCCCCCTGCACCAATCTCACGTGAGATTTTCCAAGATATCTATTTTGGGTATAAAAGCGTTGAATTTATTAAAAAAAAAAAAAAACACAATTTGCTTAATTATTTTTATTTAAGACTAGTATTGCATGAGAATATTGCTGTGATCTTGAATCACAGTGATAAAATTAGATAATAAATAATTAAACGAAAATTAATAAAATATTCATTCTAATTCAGTCCATGGAGACTCGTGCACGGTCTCAACAGTGACTATTGGAACCAACATATCCAAGTGATTTTCAATGAAATCATCTGCTCCTTCAACTTCGCTCTGATTTAGCCACTCTAAGCCGTTGTCGCTTGCACACAGAAGCTCATTTAAATGTATTTATAATTCACATTAAGTTAGTGTACGATTTTTAAAATAACAGAAAATTTTAAAATACTGAACTATTGCGAAACAGAAATGAAAGAAAGAAAAAAAGGATTCAACCTACCTTATAAAGGAACGCTAAAGTATTTCGAACCTTTCTCTCCGCCGCTTCTCTCAGAAGCTCGTTGATCTCATGTTGAACGTGCTGAACCAAATCTTCTTTCTTCGGAAAATTATGTTTTGCTGTGTTCCATAACTTTACCACCTGTTCCTGACAGCGCTTTTTTGTCTTTAAGACGTGTCTTTTGACGTGAGCATTATAATAATCTTGAAAACTCATTTTAAATTAATAAAAACGTCGGCTGAATTGTGTCAGATTTTGCCATATTTTATTCAAGACACGTTGTTTACTTTCATCTAGCTTTGGTTTAACTTAATTATAACGCAGTTTCACACCGTTTTCTGTTAGAAAAAATTTCGTGACATTTGCCAAGACCCCCCCTCTCCCCCAAGTGAGATGTAGTCAGATTCGGTTCGATCCCCTCCCCCCCCTAAACACCTCACGTAATTAATGGACGCCCCCAAAGAGGCTGGCCCTCAGGAGAATTCACCACGTCTTTCTGAGACGTTGCACGCGACTGTCTTAGCTCGTTAGTTTCAGTGTTCACTTTGTTTTCGTCAGATCGTCTGACTGAATCAACAAGATGGCCGTTAATGGCACTCGTGGTTATCGCTTCCTACATGCGAAATTTACGAGCCCGAACGCACGAGCATGTCTCCCACAAACGAGTACATGTCGCCGGAAAATTTTTGAGAACCCACCGAAACATAACAGTTCATTTTTTACCTACCTTTTATTCGGTTGTGTTGTTTTTTGCGTTCGATTTCTTTCTCTAACCTCCGCAGTCTCTTCGTTATTTCTTCTCCACCAGAATCTCTTTCCCCGCTTCGCTTTTTGTCTTTCCCCATTTCCGAAAAATCAAATAACAATTACACTTAATTAACGTATGTATGGATGTAATATTTATTGCTCCCCTTGGGGTTACAAGGACTTCCCTTTTCCTCTTCCTTTACAATATTTTTACATGTTTTCTTAACCTATTCTTACCCTATTCTTACTTCCTACCTTATCCTTACTTAATTTCTAATTGCCTGTGCCCTGTGCCGTTGCCTTGCCATTCCCTTACTTTCCCTCTTATCCTTTTCTTATTCTTTATCCTTATCTTTACTTAACCTTATCCTATTTTACCTTATTCTATTTCCTATTCGTCCTTATCCTAATCGACTTCCATTTCCCATTCATCTCTCACTCTTTCATTCTCTTGTACATCCCTGATCCTTTCCAGTTCTCTCATCCAGACTTCTCCCACCCCCTCCTCACCTAACATCTCCCTCACCACCTCCTGCCAGCTTTCCCCCCTTCTACCCCAGCCCACGCACCTTTCCCATACGTGCTCCCATGTTTCCTCCTCCCCCCCGCACATTCTACACCTTCTCTTTTCCTCTTCTTCCCAGTACCTTGCCTCCTTCATCTCGCTTCCTAATCTAAATCTTGCCACCCTTGTCCACCTGCTTTCCCCCCCATCCCTTTCCCAGATACCCTGATATCCCTTCTCCTTTCACTAGCCTGTACCATCTGTTGTACCTCGGTTCCCTTATTTTCTCCCACCTCTCTTTTCTCTGTTCTTCCCTCTCTCTCTCCTCTATTTCCCTAAACTCCATCTCGCCCCTCTCCCTTCTCGCGACTACCTCTCTACTCTCTGCTCCCCTTTCCGCAAAGAAACTTTCCCTTTCTCTTTCCCATCTCGATCCCTGCCTCCCAGCTTCAGCCTTTTCCCTTATCTCTTCCCAGCATCTCCTAGCTAACTCGCTACCTTCCCCTCTCTCCAGCTTCCTTTCAAAATTCCATGCCCTTCTCCCTCTGTAATTCCTCTCTTACTGAATATCCCGGTGTTCGCCCTTCCACTCCTAATGTCCATCTCAAAAATCTATCCTGTACCGCCTCGACCGCCCTCCATTCTCTCCACCCCCATATCTCCGATGCATACTCTATTACCGTCCATACTAGCCTGTCAAATAACCAAATCCTTTTTTCCCAATCCCTCCCAAACCTTTTTCCTATTCCCCATACCTACCTCATTACTACCCCTGCCTTACGTACTCTCTCTTTCACCTGTGCTTCCCGTACCCCATTGCACTTTACTCTATACCCTAGATAGCTGAACTCTTTCACCTCCTCTATCTTTTTCCCTTTCCATCTCCAATCTATATTTTTCCTTCTGCCGCCTCCTTTCCTAAATCTCATAATCCTTGATTTCCCTACATTTACCGTTAGCCTTTTCCTATCCATATACCTTTCTAACTTCCTAATCATTACCTCCATTTCCTCTTCACTTTCCGCTAGTAGCACTATATCATCCGCATAAGCTAACGTACATACCCTGCCGCCGGCCAACTCCACCCCCCAACCCTTCTCCCTCTCCCCATTTCCTCTTCTAAATCCGCCAGCAGCAGGTTGAACACATGCGGACTGAGCGGGCATCCCTGCCTTACCCCCCTCGCCGTCCAGAACGCCTCTCCTACCTTTCCCCCGCTTCTCACCCGACTCTTTGTTTCCTTGTAAATTTCCTCTATCCTTACCCTTAGCTCTTCCCTCACCCCTCTCCTTTCCATAGTCTCCCACAGCACCTTCCTGTTCACTGAATCGAACGCCGCTTTCAAGTCCACAAAGAACGCCACCATCTTTCCCTTGTCCTTTCCCACCTGTCTATTGATTAAATAATTAAGTACATATACATTGTCAATTGTACCGATGCCTTTTCTGAATCCCGTTTGATTTTGCGGTATCAAGCCCTTCTCCTCTACCTCTCTTTCTAACCTATCCGCTAATGCCATCGCATACACCTTATATAAAGTTGGCATTACCGTCACCCCCCTGTACTCTTCTACCCCTTTCCCCTCCCCCTGCTTTACTATGCGCGCTATCAATCCCTCTCTTCAATCCTCTGGCCAGCCCTCCCCCACCCAAACTCTGTTACATGTTTTCCATATCCACTGCTCCATTTCTTCCCCCCCATACCTCCATACCTCGCTAACTATTCCATCCCCCCCTGGTGCCTTTCCATCCCTCAGCTTTCCGATCACCTTTTTAATCTCTTCCCTCTGCAGCTCCCCTTCCCCGTCGCCCTTCCTATTTGCCATCCCCCCGCCTTCTGTTACCTTGCTTTCCACTCCGCCTAATAATCCTATGAAATACTCCCCCCTCTCCTGATCGCCTATGTCCTCATTCAGCCTCTTCCACTTCTTTTTTTCCCTGTTAACTATCTCCCATACCTTGCTTTCTGTCCTTGCTTCTGCTGCTTCTTTTATGAAACCCTCATTTTCTTTCTTTTTCCTCTCCTCGCATAGCCTATTATATTCCCTTCTTTCCTTTCTACACGCGTCCCCTTCCCCCTCCCCCTTTCTCCATTTCCCTAGACTCTGCCTAACTTCCGCTTTTTTTCGCCTACATTCCTCATCCCACTATCCCTTTTTCGCTTTCCTCCCCCTCCCTCCTACATCTAAGGCTCGTCTAAACTCCCTTATTCTTTTCTCTATCTCTTTGCCTACATCCGCTTCTCCTATCCCCTCCCATTTGACTTCTGTTCTAAACCTCATCCTACCCTCCTCTGTCCAGTCTCCTCTACTAGTTCCCCCTACTATTTTTTCCTTCCTTGTCCTAGTCACTGCCCCCCTCATCGACACTATTACCGGGTGATGATCCGAGTCAACCCTATCCCCAATCTTTATCCTTTTGACCCTATCCCTTACCCCGCTTTCTCCTATAGCGTAGTCTATCACCGTCACCTCCGCCCCACCTACATACGTAAATTCTCCCTCCTCATCACCCTCTATGTTCCCGTTCATTATTGCCCATCCTGTCTCTTCCGAAAATTGCACCAGCTGCTTACCTTCCGAGTATATTTTCCTGTCCTTTGATTTCCTACTCCTACTCTCCTCCTCTCCTTCCCCCCAACATCCTCCCCCCTCCTGCCCTGTCCTGGCATTAAAATCACCCCCCACTAGCACTTTTGCTCCTCCCTCTACCTCTTCTGCCCGCTCCTTCAATTCCCCTATCTTCTCTTCTAGATCCCCATTTACGTATATTCCTATTACAACCCATTTTCCCCCCCTACACTTATTTTCCTTATTATCATGCCCTCTTTCACCTCTTCCCTCCCTCCCTCCCCACTCACTATCTCCCTTCTTACCCCTGATAGCATTCCGCCTATTGCTCTCCCCTTCCTTTTTTTTCTCACCGTATACTGCACTTCCCATTTATACCCTGCTGGCAACTTATTCCTAATCCTTTGCCACCCCTTTTTTTCTATTCATGTCTCCATCAGAAATATTACATTCCACTCCCCAGCCCCCTCCAGAAATCTTCATCCTTTCTCGCGAGCCTCGCCACATTCCAGAAAACTACTTTCCACCCCTCCCTTTCCGTCTCGCCTACTCCCCCCTCTCTCTCCTCTTTCTCTCCCTCCCCCCTGCCTCTGCCCCCCCCCCCCCCCACTACCCATTCCACCGACTGCCTTTCCCTACGTACCCCTTCCTGTGCTTCTATACTTCCCTCTTGTCTTTCCTCGCTTGCTGTCCTTTCCCTATCGCTTTCCCCTACTTTTCCCCTCCCCTCCCTTTGCCGCTCTTCTCTCTCTCTCCCTGCACCGTCCCTAAGCACCTCTCCTATCTCATCCCACTTCCACATTTTCCCTTCCATCCGGATCTTTGCATACCCTATACTTACTCTGTTTGCCCTTCTCTCCTCGATAGCTGCTATCTCCCCCAACTTCCATTTCATTCTCCTCTCTGCCCAGGTGAGATCCTCCTCTATTCTCTCCTCCCTCCCTTTGAGGAGGCTTTTTCTTCCCATTACCTGACTCTTTTGCTCCCTATTTCCTAGCCTTGCTATCCATATCCCCTTTTCTGCCCCCTTTTTCGCGCTTACCTCCCACATATCCTTTACCTCGACCTCTACCCCTATCACCTGCATAATCTTTTTCAACCCTTCCTTTTCTCTTCCCTTCTCTATTTTCGCTCCTCTCAATACTATATTTCCCCTTCTTTCTTCCCTTTCTTTCCACTCTATGGCCCACTCCATCTCTTTTAACCTATCTACTGTTACCTGCGCCACTTCCGCATTCCCCTGTCCCTGCCTCTCCCCACCGCCCTCTGCACTCTTCTTTTCTAATTCTACCAGCCTCTCCTTTACCCTTTCCATCTCCCCCCCTCTCCGCTCGTCCACCTCTTCTAGTCTCTTACCTAGGTCCCTCATCATTTCCTTCATCTCCCTCCTCTCTACTTCCCACTGCTCTTTCCTTCTAGTCATTTTCCCTTCAATCTTTTCCATTTCTTCCCTGATCCCCCTTCCCTGCCCTTTGACCTCCTCTAGACCTATCTTCAACTCTTCCCTAATCAGCCTGAGCATATCCTGTATACTCCCTCCCTCTGCCTTCCCTTCCTCACCTGTCTTGCCCTCCGGCGACCGGTGCACTTTCCTGCTCTTTCCAAATACTCTTTCTCTTTCCTGTATCTCATCTGCATCCTCCTCCCCTTTTTCCCCTTCCTCCTCCCGCTTTCTCTTCCATAAATCTAGCACCGTCGTCGCCGATCCCAGGCTATGCCTCCGATCCCTCCCTAACGCTGCTACTGCACCCGGTCTACCTTTCTTTTTCTCCTCTTCTTCTCTTTTCGCCCCTTCTTTTTGGCCACCCGCGTTGCTCATACTCTTCCTCTCCGCCACCGCGCCCTACCTTATCTACCTGCCGCCTACCTGTCTCTGCTCTATCCCCCTTCTTACTCCCTAGATGTCACCGCCTATTTTTGTCTTATCCTTCCCGTTGCCGTCCGCCGGCTCTTTCTGCCTAACCTCAAAACACTCCCCCTTTTTTCTTTTTCAACTGTCCTTCCCTTCTATTCCTGCCTCCCTATTCCCTTCACCCGTCCGCCCGTCTATGTCTTCCCCGCTCCTTCTCTGCCCTATTTCCTTTCCTCCTCACCTTTGCTATCCTGCTAAATTCTCGCCTCTCCACTCACACTCTTTCTCACACCTGCCACTCACATCCAAAACGGAAACGGAAGTCACACTTAATTAACGTATTTTCTGGTTAAAAGTACAAAAACACCCGTGAATCACGAATTTACCACACAAAACTCTCTTCAACTGTGACTCTCGCTGGCACAAAGAACGTTATGAAGATGAGTCAGCGGGGACAGGCCGGGCGGCGTGATTTTTATTATACTCTCTGGAATGTGGCTCACCCTGGCGGGAAGTAGCGGTACTACATTGTAATCTCGAAGAACGAGACTCGTAATATAATAACAGGTAAAAGGTAGATCAATTATACCTTACCATTATTTCTTCGTGCTTCTACTTCTGTCATACCTCAGCCATACTTCCGCCATACTTTAACTATACCTCAGCCTGTCGTGCCTCGCACATACTTCTGTCATGTGGATAGGAATAATATGATTTTTGTACCGAAGTAGAGAGCAATGCTTGCGTTTCATTCTGACCAAATGCGAGTCATTTCGCTCTTATGCATCACGTATCAATTTGTTCGACAACTAACGAATCCCGAAATGCAACCGCATATTTTCGACGAAAATGATTTCGATTCTTAGTTTACTGTCCCCGGTTTGATCATTGCGCGAAAATAACCCTGGGTCGTGGCAATCTTGCGCTCGTTGTTACTGCTAGAATCACAGAAAAGTTGGTCACCCGTGTGTCTTGTTGCCGCGGAAATATTCGACGTACGAAAGTAAATACATGGTGTCAAAGTTAATCAATTTTCTCGCTTCGTTCTCCAGAACATGAATAAATTGATTGTGGTGTAAAATAAGAGTGAAATGCCTTCGACAATAAGGCTTCACTTTGAACAGAATCGCTTCTTTGTACGGCATCACAGCTAGGTTACCCGGTAATAAATCCAAACGAGCCCATTGCATTCTGCAAAATCTTCTACGTTTCGAACTTAAGCTACCTCCATAGCCAAGAAAACTTATCCCGTATATTTTTACATAAGATATTAGATGGGAATAAAGAATCCCAATGTGAGGCGTGTAACACGTTTGACATTTCGAAAATTTTAGAATCTTCGATAGACTCGTTCAAACTGTGCGAACGTAAGGACCTCAAGCCTTCCGAAGCTAAAAAATACTAAAGAATTGCAATTTTTGAGCTACATCATCCCGTCGTCGGCAAACGGTAATAACGGAATCTTGATCAGCCGGATCGGCCACGCGCGAACGTCCGCTAACCTCCGAGCTGAACCTCATGTTATGCTGTTTTCGTGTTGATTATCATTTATATTTTTAAATGCGGACGTTTTTGTCACGCTTGTCTCAATGCAGATATTTTCAAACTACTAATCTTGCTGCTCGCCTAGCTGCAAACAGAGAAAGTCAGTCCGACGAAACCCATTGCACAGAATCGTCAATGACATATCGTGTACCGCTACCTGGACTCTGGTGAAGTTGGCAATGGTCCTGTTCCGCCAGTAAGTACTGAATTTTCGACAAAAATTTCGAATTTTAGATTTATTTCTAAGTGATGGGTTTTACCGATCCTGAAAAATTTTTGATATGAGCACTTAGGATTTTGCGTATTTTCCGAAAAAAAATTCAACCATACTTTTAGTCCCAAAATCGAAAATATTTTTTCACACGCAAAAACGGTTAATCTCAAAAAAATGTCGACCTTGTGACATTACAAGTATTCAAATATAAGAGAAAACGTTTCGGATTTGACTTGACGAGAGAGAATTGATATTTGATCAGTGTGGTGGAACGCGCGGTGAATCCGGAGCGTAGAAGCTGAAGCAAGGGACTCTGCGAGAAGACGCCAAACTGGACAGTCCGCCAACGATAATCCTCTGCAGTAGTTGAAAGTCTAGTGTTTTTCAAAGTTTCAGAGTTCAGTATTCACAATACGAAGTTCACCGCCTATTTGCTGAGTTTCCGGTCCTTGCTGCTATTATCGCCACTATAATGTGTGTAAGCTCCGGATACAACTGATACATCAGTGGTAACGATGTTGTGAAACCAGAAGCTGCACATAAGAATTCCAACTATCTAGCTAACGAGAGCGAAGAAACGAACAAGAACAGGAAAGGCAAGTGACTCGAATGTGGCAGAAGCTGACAACAGCATTCAAAGACTAAGCCCAGAAAAGCAGTTTATTTTTTAACGTATTGTGTATCGAAGGCGTATTTTTAAATTGTGTAAACGGTTGGACGAATGAATTACTTTTGATTATTTAGGTTTACACTTTTATTTCTACCATTTTATCTTTACAATCTTATTTTTACAACACTGTCTCTGTTATTTACCTCTAATTTATTTATTTATTTTAACGAATTGTTCATTAGTAGAATAAAGTGTCACAACCTCGCCATCGGAGATATTGTCTCATTTCCTTTAAGAATCGTGCAACAAGATTCTCAAAATATCACAGGGCTAGATTTTGGAGGGGAGTGGCCACGTCATCGTGGTCACCCAGTATACATCATTATCATTTATTCACTTTATTTCTTTAATTTCAACTCACACATAGACCATGTGGGTCTACAATCCAAATTCACGGAACTCAGGCTCGTGAAACTTTACTGACCACACGTAAGGAACGTGAGAAAAGAGAAGATGAGTAATTCACAAAGTATCATTTAGAATTCAAATCTGCATTCTTGCAACGATGTGGTCAGCATTGCACCGATTGGCCTCTTCAAGAACAATCGTCTTGCAGACATGAAAAGAGAATATTAACCAAATAAAACAAATTATTTCAATCACGCATAGTGAGCTGGCACGACCCAAAACATAATTCTAGATCAAGACAGGCTGCGCGAGAAATCATACCGAGACCTAAACACCACAAGGTTTGTAAATAAAACTGAAGTCGAAAATCACGCAGTGAAGAATAGATTTCTCGCAACGTTCTTCTCAGAACGTAACAGTGTATCGAATACCATGAAAATATTATTCGAACTGTTCGAAATAAAAATTAATTTTACAATAACCTAATATTATGACTTCGTTCTTCATCCCACACTCCTGTCAATTCGGCGTGTTTTATTGCGAGTTTGAAGTTGACGCTAAAGATTGGCCGCTAAAAGGAGCGAAGTGGAGTTAAGAGGGCTGTTATTTACGCTACCACTTGACAGAGGCGCTGAACGCCATGTACACAAAAATACTGCTGCCGTGTGGCAGCGTTCCTGATCCTTTTTGCGTAGACTGAGTTTGAATAATAGCGAAATCAATTTTTGCTGCACTATATCGACGTAATTTTGCTAGAAGAATCGATTGCGCGCAGTCCGAATACGTTGCGAGCAATGGATGAAGAGTTAAAGAAAAATCGGAGAGCGAGAGATTTCTTCGTAATTTCTCTGCTGTTGATTCTATGGGTCTTTTTCACAACTTTTTGCGTTCCTGAGGGTCGCGTTATAATGGAAAGGGTCGTACAAATCGTAATTTCTCTGCTGTTAGTATCACGTTTTTTTCGTGTCTTTCTGCGTTCCTCTTGATTTCAGACTAGCGCCGCCACAGTTTCACGGTGAAGACGGAAAGCATGCTATTTCTCAAGCAATTTCGACAACACGTTGAATCAGATCTCACAAGTACAATTGACTACGATAACCTCGAGGATGACTTCGATGATCTTCAGAATAAACTCGTAATCTGTAGATTCTTATTTATTGGACAATATCAATCTACAGCCTACAATATTTACAAATATGAATTTCTTATGTTCTAAATGGATCTGAAAAATCATATAATTAATAACAAGGTGCAATAACTTTAACGTCGCGAAATATGTAATATTTTCGATTTCTAAGAGTTTTTTTTTTTAATACGTAAGATAATAAATGTTCAAGGAAAACCTGCACTTTCTGTTATTTTTCTCATCGGCATAACTTCCTTACAATTAACGTGCGGTAATGATGACTTCTATTAGTTTCAACGGAGGTTTCCTTTAATCTCCATAAAAAAATCATCCCATTCAAACAAGTAGCAGAGCAAAATAGTCTTTGAATTAAGATTTGAACAAAGTTTGAGTGCTATGTTTGTCAAAGGATGCTAAATAATTAATAATGTCACTATGAGTGTAGAATGACTTTCCCAATGAGAAATACAACGTAGTTGAATTTTTTTCTTCTCATCGAGAAAATGCCTTACTCGTACATTTCCTGATTACGCTTGAACGGAGTCAATAAAATCTACCAACACTAATGGAGTAAACACTATTGATCTACTATAATTTGGTCACAGTTAAGTTGGAAATAAAATCCTATTTTCAACACGGGAATAAAGCTGATTATTCTCTTGGTGCATAATCTACTATGTCTTTCAGGCATTCAACAATCTACAGTTCATGAAATGGGACTTGCTACAGAAATCCATCAACGTTGGAGAAACTTGGTTGCTCTATGGGTAAGGTAGTTGAAAACAGACGTCCTTTCAACACCAGCGCCATTATACAACATCTAAAATATCGAGTGGTCGAGGGAAATTTAATTTGATACTCCGTCCAATCGACATCCGAAAACCTGCAATCATGGTTATTTACTCAAATGTAGCATCTCCTTGATTGTAAATTTTTCTTCAACAGTAAATGCAATAACAGTACTTCTTTAAAAAATTGAAACACAGTATAGACAAACATAACCATAGACTAATTAGTGTGTGTGACCCATCATTTCGTAAAACTATTTGGCGAATGTTTAACATTACTTTGGCTGCTTAGATACAGTTTGATTGATTATAAATTGACATGTATTTATTTCTCGGCTTCATAAGGTTTTATTTTGTCTGTTTAGACTGCAGTTGTTAGTGAAACCGCCTAATAGACAAGAGAGATTTTGGCTTACATGAGAAAAGCACCACAATTACTCGTTTTAAGGATTATTCAATTTTACATATCCTATATGTTACATTTGGCAAAGATCACTAAAAAGGCAAAAACTTTTTGGCTAAATGAGATGACAAAGGTGGCGCACGGCGATGATGAGTTACCTGAAACTGATTGCAAAGCAAATCTTCAAGTTATAGACAATATTTTTAAACTAATGAAAATGTTTCATGCCCGCTAGCTTACAAAATGTTTCTTTCGAAAATTTTCATTGTTACAATTATATACTCACATGTACATAAACAGGAAAGACTATTTACAAATGACATGTGAATTTTTCGTGAATGGTGCGACTTACGTGAACATAATAAAATATTACATTATCGGTATCATCGTCATTAAACTAGTTTGAATGTATGAATTTTTAAGAATCTTGTCAATACATTCATCGCAAGTGAAACTGATGCATTCGAAAATATTTTATTAACACTCTATACAGATTCATTCTAGTTAGAATTATGAAATTAACAAAATCTAGCACTACATTCATCCGATGTACTTTTCAGCTACCCGTAATTTCTGCAGATGAATAAGGTCCAAGTCAAAAGTTAAAAATAAAAAAAAGACGGTACAACGAATCTCCATCAATGTTATTAGCACCATTGATAGTAACCACGAATAAAAATATAATCCTAAGATCTGAATGAAATAAATTTGAGCAAATGCAAATAATACAAGCTAGAATATAAACCATTTGAAAAATGGTTTTATAATTGAAACGTTGAATATGATTAAACTCCGGTATTTTTTATCCGATTCTAGTGTCTTCAGGTTCGTGTTGCTCGCTGACCTCCTCATTCTCGAATCCTCACGGATTATTGTAAAACCATTCCGGAAATCTTACGTTATAGTGTAGGTATGATGGACAAACGTAACTGTTCATGAACATCTGTAATGCAATACTTACACAAATCTGTTTTCATCAACTCCAGACATAATTATTTGTGAAATGTTTTTCAGGCGATCCGATAAATAAAATAATCTCAAAAACATTAGAATACGATAAAAAAAAACACCAGTTCAATCATTCTGAACGTTTTAATTACAAAAAATTTTCTCACTTTGTTGATAGCTTATGTTATTCGAATTTGTTTAGATTCATTTTCATTGCATCATAGAGACGTTGTTTCATTCGTCTTCATTGGCGCATATAATATAGCTGAATTTTTTTTTAACGTTTCTTCTTTTTACCAACTTATGATTCAGATGGTGAAGCCCATTCATACTTAACGAATACAATGGAATAGTCGACTATGAAATTATCTACTCAAGTGGTCATCGAACATCCCAACCTTGGCCTTATCTAATTTCATTTCCAAACAGTCACTGCCCACTCGAAGTTTGAAGTTGATCTCAAGTCTTAAACATCCATTACGTATCTCAATGAATTAATTAAACTGAACTTAGTAAATTTCCCAATTTCTGTGTGCTTCTGCAGATGTCAGAGTTTTAATATGTAGCGTACTTCCATTGACGAGAATTGTTTCGTTGTCCCAATATCTAGTAATGGTAATATCTAGTAATATCATCAAGGTGTGTAGTGAAAACTTGAATAGTGACGACAGACAGCTTAAAATTCTATCGCCATACCTACGCACTGAAAAACGGTAAAAAAGTTTGATGCGAATATAAAAAGTGAATATAAAGAACAGTAGAAAAATATTGATACATCCAGTTTTGAGTGGTTTCCGTAGCAATGAAAAAACCGAACAGTCATTGAAATTCATATTTTCTTCGTATTTTCCATGTAATTTTTCAGAAGTGGCAAAAATTTTCCTACATACCGAACTCCCTATCTACCGTTTAAGGTAATGGGTGAGACAAAACTTCAATATCGCAAAATGGCAGTTTTTGTAAATATTTTAAATGTAAAAAATCAAACGTTGCCTTGTCCATCAAGTGTTAAAAGTAGATCATGTTAGTTAGGTTGGGCTCCTCTGTCTGAATTTACGTGAATCTGCCATCATCCAGTGACACTGTCTATTTTCAATATGTTAATATATTACATGCTCTTTATTCACGGATTTTCGAATCTCAGTGGCAACATGTGAAAACTTAGATAGTTTACTGATTATAATTTTTCCAATATATCTGGGGATTAACTACATTCTAGAAGTGAACATCAGAAAAGTTTTGGGATAGTTTTTACTTTTTTTCGAATAGTCATTGACATGTTGAAAAATCTTTAAATCATCGCCCTCGACTCACTGCATTATCATCCGCATACACACTTTACAAGTCTTCTGCGAATAATTTTCGAGGATTAAATGAAGTACTCACTCAGAGTTTTATTGGCCGTAATGCCATAGTGTCGCAATGTATATCGATAAGTCTTCGGGGGCTCTGGTCCAGGTTTTAACTATTTGATTGGTCGATAATGGAGTGTTAAATCGGCAGAATTCTTCCATATGAAATGTCTCACCTGGAAGTATAAACGAGATGGAGTATTTTGTCATGAAATGAAAAATGACAAATAAGACGCCGTGTGAATATTTGCACAGTTCTTTACCGTTCTCAAGTCCATAGATGGATCCAAAACCTGGTCATTGCAGAGCAACTCAACTTTCTCTTCTGCCAACGATGTGTTATCCGTGTTTGAGTCAGCGTTCGTTCTATCTCCAGCTGGAGATCCACCTGATACCGTATTTCCAGCACCAGTAACTGAACCTGAATCACTTCCAGCCCCCAATACCTTATCATAGACGTGTTCGGCAACTTTGCGTGCCTGTATAAAGTCATTGGCAATCAGGCGATCCCTGTAAACATTGATATTCCATTATTTACATTCGATTAGAAATTCATTCAGCTTACTCAACTTACTCAACATCAAAGAGAGAAGAAATAAAACATACTTTTTCAAACTCTTCACCCCAGAGGTGGAGTGTGGCAAAAGGTAGAAGGGAATTTTAATAAATTTCGGTAGATTTTTATCCACAACGATGTCCACCACCCAGGGAGGGACAGTCTCATTTAGAAGAACGCCTTCCGTTTCTCCAGCTGCATCGCGAACGAGCAATCTGTACAGAGTCCTGCCACCGACCTCACTGTAAGCAAACAAGCTCGGTACGTGATTTCTTCATCTGGGAATAGTTTCAACAGCTTCAAGACCTTCACGAGAGGATGACCACCCCTAGTCCCAAGGGACCTCTGTGAAGCTGGCTCCGCCACATAAGAAATATGAATTTTACCATATAAAATAATTAAATACTAATTAGATACTGATTAAATGCTGTAACGCCGAATTTGTCGCTCCGCGTTTTTTTAAAAACACCTGTGACGGAGCCACATCGCAATATCTACTTGGTGGATTGACACGTCAGCAAGCCATTATCCTCGTAGTAGTCTAAGGTTAGATTTGACGGTCACGGGTTATGTTATGTTTATCAAGTTTGAGTTTCCTTCGCGCTCAGCCGACTATATCGCTGTAGGTTTTACTGTGTTGCCAACGTAACTGTCTAGTGTATAAAATTAGCCGTCTCAGATTCATTGTCCCGAAGTGTACGTCACTAAATACTAAACCTTGTTTCGTTTTTTTTTTTTTATGGAAAATCGCAAGCTGTTTTTTGTAAATTGATAGTGACTAGATAATATTAAAGGTAGGTATTAGTATTATTGTTTACAGAAATTGTCATCACCAGCGGCATATTTTTGAAAGGTTGCTGAAAAAATTCTATTTTCAGATTGGAATACCTGGAAAAATCAGGGAATTTTAGATTCAAAACGCATATGAACCTTAGATAAGATTCATTATTCTTTTATGTATATGTTGGGGTTAGTGAAGGTGGATAGTCGGGGTCTGGGGAGTCGCTCATCTTATTTGGAATACTTCCTTCTTATATCTAATTAGATATGATAGCAGCGGATAGGCGTAGGGATTTCGAGACCCTCTTGGTCGTTCACTCTTGAGCCTCGGACTCTAACTGAGCTCCCTTGTGTCGACTTCCCTAAGGTAAACTCTGTGTTGTTCTTCTGGGATTAGCAAAGTACCTTACCTGTCCTCTGCTATGTTACAAAACTCCAAACTTGGAGTCGATACTCATACGATCTAAAATCAGAACAAAAATAGTACGTGCGTCAAGCGCTGAAGCTGCCGACTACTTGCGCCGACATATATAAATATTATATGTACATTGAAATATCGACGTTTTATTTCCGTACATGTAGGAACAACGTAACGGAACTCACAAAGGTACCATTTGCACGTACTTGTTACCCCGCTCTTTACCATGTACTGATTCTTACTTGCAGTATACAACTATGAAAACAATGCCGGCGATATTCGAAGGTAACAGTGTAATCGGGACACGAGTGCGGGTAAATGTTGGCGGTTTCGGATTTTGGAGATCGCCGCACATAGCACACATAATATCTTGTAATTCCTGCCGGGAAAAGTTTGATATGGGAAGCCAGTATGAACCCCCGTATCTAAAAAAAATACTTCCAAAAATCAAAAAAAAAATAAGACAAATTTGTGGGAATATAAAGGAAATAATTGCCTTTCATTTATTTGTTATTAGTAACAGCAAAAATTCACGGAATGAGTAATCAACATTCACATTTTTTCACATTTTGATTGCACTTTTAATTCCAAATAGCATATAATTTGTATTAGCAGCCTCAATCAATCACATAATAATTAATCAATATTCACCGTTTTCACATCAGCAGTTCTGCTTCTAGTGGTTCCTTTTTGAATTTCGAAAATAAATTATGATTTATATTATTAACTTCAACAATTCATGTAAACAATAATACATGTTCACTTTTTTTATATTAGTTGCCTCATGAAGTTGAAAAATATATTTTAAATTTTTATATTTTACCCACAGGTGTGTGTGAAATCACATTTTACGCACGCAAAACAAGGCGTTAAATCGAATTTCACAGCAATACATCGAAAGAAGTACATCATAGTAATCCAGAATTATTGACTAAGTACGTATGGGCCATTCCTGCAATTATCAACCAATGACTCGATACTCAAAAATTCGATTTCTCTGATGGTTTGACATCTCGTAATATCACCTAAGATTAGAAAGTCTACTAAATTCCAGCTTCACACAGATAATAGAAAGAAAATATTTAGAAAATAACAAACGGCGAGCATCAAATTCGAGTTTTGGGTATTCTTGGAGCTTCTAATTAGCATTAAAATACTAACGTATAGTTACTTTTTCGAAATCACTTACCCTTAGTAGATATTTCGATGTGGCGCTGCTAGCTTGCCTCTGAGCTGGCACTGCCACAGGTTTTTGTTGAATAAACGCGGAGCGACAAATTTGGCGTTACGGTATTTAATTAGCATTTAATTTTTTTATATGGTAAACTTCATATTTCTTATGTGGTGGTGCCAGCTTGATAGAGGTACCCAAGTGTACAAGACAAAATAAGGCATATCAAGTCACTTGGAGCCACTTCAGTGGTAGTTACCCTCGGAAATGTATTCATATTGCACATAAATTACCGTGCATAGTCAATGTTGTAAACCAAGACATACCTGAAGATAACAGGCGTATGTCCAGGTACTGAGAAATATGGATTCCCTCCTCTCGTATGCGTTGGACCATTCCCGTCATTACCATTTCCTTCATTTTCATCATCACCATGTAACGGCCTCCACCAGTGCTCCAGAAGTGCTTGAAGTAGTAGATTTCCATAGTTTACTTTGAAAGAAACAAATTAATAAAATTAGGTTAGATAATATAAAATTTTCAAGCAGGAAGTCTGCTCTTCAATGTATTGTACCTACATATTTTCAAAATCTATAAGCGCAATCGAATACTACCAGTCATGAAGTATCTGTATATTTTCATGTTTCTCTTATACATTTTATATATTTTTCTTACATTTCAATTTCTTAGTCTCTTTTGAAGTTGAAAAAAAAATTTGTATCATGATCTCGATCAAATTTATGAAATGTGCGCCAATCTTTGAGGAAAAGTGGTTGAAAGTGGTTTATAATTCCATTCTGTTGAAACTTGTTTTAAACATTCAGCGAATATATACAGATCCACCCTTCTTTTTGAATTTGAGAGAAACTCAAACGAAATCCAAGAAGCAGTGAAAACTTCATCGCGCTTCTCGAATCAGGTCATACCCTTGAAAATTAGACCGAGTATTTATTTATCATTAGGTATACAATAGGGAATGAGACTTCCGTTTCCGTTTTGAATGTGAGTGGCAGGTGTGCGAAAGAGTGTGAGTGAAAAGGCGAGAATTGAGCAGGATAGAAAAGGTGAGGGGAAAAGGAAATAGGGTAGAGAAGGAGCGGGGAAGACATAGAAGGGAGGTCGGGTAAAGGGAACAGGGAGGCAGGAATAGAAGGGAAGGACAGTTGAAAAAGAAAGAAGGGGGAGAGTTTTGAGGTTAGGCAGAAAGAGCCGGCGGAGGGCAACGATTCGGATGAGATAAGAATAGGCGGTGACATCTAGGGAATAGGAAGGGGGATGGAGTAGAGACAGGTAGGCGGCAGATAGATAAGGTAGGGAGCGGTGACGGAGAGAAAGAATATGAGTAACGCGGGTGACCAAAAAGAAGGGGCGAACAGGGAAGAGGAGGAGAAAAAGAAAGGTAGGCCGGGTGCAGTAGCAGCGTTAGGGAGGGATAGGAGTCATAGTCTGGGATCGGCGACGACGGTGCTAGATTTATGGAAGAGAAAGCAGAAGGAGGACGGGAAAAAAGGGGAGGAGGATGTAGACGAGATGCAGGAAAGAGAAAGAGTATTTAGGAAAAGCAGGAAAGTGCACCGGTCGCCGGAGGGTAAGACAGGGGAGGAAGGGAAGGAAGAGGGGGGGGGTATACAGGATATGCTAAGGTTGATTAGGGAAGAGCTAAAGATAGGTCTAGAGGAGGTCAAAGGGCGGGGAAGGGGGATCAGGGAAGAAATGGAAAAGATTAAAGGCGAAATGACTAGAAGGGAAGAGCAGTGGGAAGTAGAGAGGGGGGAGATGAAGGAAATGATAAGGGATCTGTGTAAAAGACTAGAAGAGGTAGAAGAGCGGAGAGGGGGGGAGATAGAAAGGGTAAAGGAGAGGCTGATAGAATTAGAAAAGAAGAGTGCAGAAGGCGGGGGGGAAAAGGCAGGTACAGGGGAATGCGAAAGTGGCGCAGGTAACAGTAGATAGGTTGAAAGAGATGGAGTGGGCCATAGAGAGGAAAGAAAGGGTAGAAAAAAGGGGAAATATAGTAGTGAGAGGAGCGAGACTAGAGAAGGGAAGAGAAAAGGAAGGGTTGAAAAAGATTTTGCAGTTGATAGGGGTAGAGGTCAAGGTAAAGGATATGTGGGAGCGAGGCGCGAAAAAGGGGAAAGAAAAGGGGATATGGATAGCAAGACTAGGAAATAGGAAGCAAAAGAGGCAGGTAATGGGAAAAAAAAGCCTCCTCAAAGGGAGGGAGGAGAGAATAGACGAGGATCTCACCTGGGCAGAGAGGAGAATGAAATGGAAGTTGACGGAGATAGCAGCTGTTGAGGAGAGAAGGGGAAACAGAGTAAGAATAGGGTATGCAAAGATCTGGATGGGAGGGTAAATGTGGAAGTCGGATGAGATGGGAGAGGTGCTAAGGGACGATACAGGGAGAGCGTGGGAAGAGGGGCAAAGAGAGGTGAGGGGAAAAGCAAGGGAAAGCGATAGGGAAAGGTCAGCAAGCGAGGAATGACAAGAGGGAAGTATAGAAGCTCAGGGAAGGGTACGTAGGGAAAGGCAGTCGGGGGAATGGGTAGTGGGGGGGACAGAGGCAGGTGGGGAGAGAAATAAGGAGGAGAGAGTGGGAAGTAGGCGAGACAGAAGGGGAGGGGTGGAAAGTAGCTTTTTGGAATGTGGTGGGGCTCGCGAGAAAGGATGAAGATTTCTGGAGGGGGCTAGGGGAGTGGGATGTAATATTTATAATGGAGACATGGATAGAAAATAAGGGGTGGGGAAGGATTAGAAATAAGTTGCCAGCAGGGTATAAATGGGAAGTGCAGTATGCGGTTCGAAAAAGTAGGAAGTGAAGAGCAATAGGCGGAATGCTGTCAGGGGTAAGAAGGGAGATAGTAAGTGGGGAGGAAGGGAGGGAAGAGGTAAAAGAGAGCATGATAACAAGGAAAATAAGTGTAGGGGGGGGAAAAATGGGTAGTAATAGGAATATACGTAAATGGGGATCTAAAAGAGAAGATAGGGGAATTGAAGGAGCGGGCAGAAGAGATAGAGGAAAGGGTAAAAGTGCTAGTGGGAGGTGATTTTAATGCTGGGACAGGGCAGGAGGGGGGAAGATGCTGGGGGGAAGGAGAGGAGGAGAGTAGGAGTAGGAAATAAAAGGACAGGAAAATAAACTCGGAAGGTAGGCAGCTGGTGCAATTTTTAGATAAGACAGGATGGGCAATAATGAACGGGAACATAGAGGGGGATGAGGAGGGGGAATTTACGTATGTAGGAGGGGCGGGGGTGACGGTGATAGACTACGCTATAGGAGACATTGAGGTAAGGGATAGGGTCAAAAGGATAGAGCTTGGGGATAGGGTTGACTCGGATCATCACCCGGTAATAGTGTGGTTGAGGGGGGCAGTGGCTAGGACAAAGAAGGAAAAAAGAGTAGGGGGAACTAGTAGAGGAGATTGGACGGAGAAGGGTAGGATGAGGTTTAGAACAGAAGTCAAATGGGAGGGGATAGGAGAAGCGGATGTAGGCAAAGAGATAGAGAAAAGAATAAGGGAGTTTAGACGAGCCTTAGATGTAGGAGGGAGGGGAAGAGAAGCAAAAAAGGGATGGTGTGATGAGGAATGTAGGCGAAAAAAAGCGGAAGTTAGACAGAGTCTAAGGAAATGGAGAAAGGGGGAGGGGGAAGGGGACGCGTATAGAAAGGAAAGAAGGGAATATAATAGGCTATGCGAGGAGAGGAAAAAGAAATAAAATGAGGGATTCATAAAAGAAGCAGCGGAAGCAAGGACAGAAAGCAAGGTATGGGAGATAGTTAACAGGGAAAGAAAGAAGTGAAAGAGGGTGAATGAAGAAATAGGAGATCAGGAGTGGAGGGAGTATTTCATGGGATTATTGGGCGGGGTAGAAAGCGAGGTAACAGAAGGCGGGGAGATGGTAAATAGGAAGGGGGAAGTGGAAGGGGTGCTGCAGAGGGAAGAGATTAAAAAGGTGATAGGAAAGCTGAGGGATGGAAAGGCACCAGGGGGGGATGGAATAGTTAGCGAGGTATGGAGGTATGGGGGGGAAGAAATGGAGCAGTGGATATGGAAAACATGTAACAGAGTTTGGGTGGGGGAGGGCTGGCCAGAGGATTGGAGGGAGAGATTGATAGCGCCGATAGTAAGGAAGGGGGAGGGGAAAAGGGTAGAAGAGTATAGGGGGATGACTTTGATGCCAACTCTATATAAGGTGTATGCGATGGCATTAGCGGATAGGTTAGAAAGAGAGGTAGAGGAAAAGGGCTTGATACCGCGAAACCAAACGGGTTTCAGAAAAGGCATGGGTACAATTGACAATATATATGTACCTAATTATTTCATCAATAGGCAGGTGGGAAAGGATAAGGAAAAGATGGTGGCGTTCTTTGTGGACCTGAAAGCGGCTTTCGATTCAGTGAACAGGAAGGTGCTGTGGGAGACTATGGAAAGGAGAGGGGTGAGGGAAGGGCTAAGGGTAAGGATAGAGGAAATTTACAAGGAAACAAAGAGTCGAGTGAGGAGCGGGGGAAAGGTAGGAGAGGCGTTCTGGACAGCGAGGGGGGTAAGGCAGGGATGTCCGCTCAGTCCGCATGTGTTCAACCTGCTGCTGACGGACTTAGAAGAGGAAATGGGGAGAGGGAGAAGGGTTGGGGGGGTGTAGTTAGCCGGCGGCAGGGTATGCACGTTAGCTTATGCGGATGATATAGTGTTACTAGCGGAAAGTGAAGAGGAAATGGAGGTAATGATTAGGAAGTTAGAAAGGTATATGGATAGGAAAAGGCTAACGGTAAATGTAGGGAAATCAAGGATTATGAGATTTAGGAAAGGAGGCGGTAGAAGGAAAAACATAAATTGGAGATGGAAAGGGAAAAAGATAGAGGAGGTGAAAGAGTTCAGCTATCTAGGGTATAGAGTAAAGTGCAATGGGGTACAGGAAGCACAGGTGAAAGAGAGAGTACGTAAGGCAGGGGTAGTAATGAGGCAGGTATGGGGAATAGGAAAAAGGTTTGGGAGGGATTGGGAAAAAAGGATTTGGTTATTTGACAGGCTAGTATGGACGGTAATAGAGTATGCATCGGAGATATGGGGGTGGAGAGAATGGAGGGCGGTCGAGGCGGTACAGGCTAGATTTTTGAGATGGACATTAGGAGTGGATGGGCGAACACCGGGATATTTAGTAAGAGAAGAATTACAGAGGGAGAGGCTAAAGATTAGGGCAGGGAGAAGGGCATGGAATTCTGAAAGGAAGCTGAAGAGAGGGGAAGGTAGCGAGTTAGCTAGGAGATGCTGGGAAGAGAGAAGGGAAAAGGCGGAAGCTGGGAGGCAGGGATCGAGATGGGAAAGAGAAAGGGAAAGTTTCTTTGCGGAAAGGGGAGCAGAGAGTAGAGAGGTAGTCGCGAGAAGGGAGAGGGGCGAGATGGAGTTTAGGGAAATAGAGGAGAGAGAGAGGGAAGAACAGAGAAAAGAGAGGTGGGAGAAAATAAGGGAATCGAGGTACAACAGATGGTACAGGCTAGTGAAAGGAGAAGGGATATCAGGGTATCTGGGAAAGGGATGGGGGAAAGCAGGTGGACAAGGGTGGCAAGATTTAGATTAGGAAGCGAGATGAAGGAGGCAAGGTACTGGGAAGAAGAGGAAAAGAGAAGGTGTAGAATGTGCGGGGGGGAGGAGGAAACATGGGAGCACGTATGGGAAAGGTGCGTGGGCTGGGGTAGAAGGGGGGAAAGCTGGCAGGAGGTGGTGAGGGAGATGTTAGGTGAGGAGGGGGTGGGAGAAGTCTGGATGAGAGAACTGGAAAGGATCAGGGATGTACAAGAGAATGAAAGAGTGAGAGATGAATGGGAAATGGAAGTCGATTAGGATAAGGACGAATAGGGAATAGAATAAGGTAAAATAGGATAAGGTTAAGTAAAGATAATGATAAAGAATAAGAAAAGGATAAGAGGGAAAGTAAGGGAATGGCAAGGCAACGGCACAGGGCACAGGCAATTAGAAATTAAGTAAGGATAAGGTAGGAAGTAAGAATAGGGTAAGAATAGGTTAAGAAAACATGTAAAAATATTGTAAAGGAAGAGGAAAAGGGAAGTCCTTGTAACCCCAAGGGGAGCAATAAATATTACATACATACAATAGGGAATAAAAACAGACATTGAGTACATTACGCGACAAGACGTAAGGATTGCCCCCCTGCAGTAGAGTACTACTCTATGCACAGGCCTGATTTATAACCAGAGACAGGTCCACAAACTAGAAACTACAAAATACAAAAGTAATTCAGTATCAAAAATGCATAAAATTAGTATATGGGTGTGGGCCCTGGTGAGAATTTACAGGGCGGAGCCCCTACGGTGGTGGTTGTGGTGGAGGTGGAGGGGGGCTGCCACAGGAAAAAATGCATATATCTTACATGTTATCAAAAGGAAAGAATGTGTCATTGAATATTACACGATCATGTAATATAAATATTTATGCTCATACGGAAATCCATCTTCAATCAAGTTTAAGGAGTGTAATAAATTTCTACTTCATTCTTGGAAATATCATCAATTGTTGTTGAGTACTTACAAAATTTTGGATTAAAAATTATTATAATTCTTTTATTCATGCGTAAGTGTGATCATTTTATCAGCTTGCAGGCTAGAATATTATTGATAGTTTATAACGATACATATCGCCGGTCTCTTAGACACGCCCCTTCCCTTGTGGCGAATTGTCGACGAACAATACAAAAAGAAAAGGAGAGAAAACTAAAAAAATTATTTAAGGCCACATTTCCCGCAAATGCGGGAGAAAAGTTGAGAGGGACTAATATACTACTTTCGCCCCACTATTCAGGTCAAAAGAGATAACATTATGATTGAGTCGGGAATAGAAACAATAAAAAATACAACCTACAAACTAAAGAACACAATAGGAAAAATAAAAAACGACATATGAATAACGACATTTGAATAGCTTACATTTGATATTTTCACCAATGCCTGTTAGTCCGGTCAATTTAGACATAAAAATAGTGATCGAACAACAATAATTCCGACAGAGCTGAATTTTGGTAGAGACCTTGGGTTTACCATTGTGAAGAAAAACAAAAAAGTCCCTATCGATCCCATGTGTGCTAAAAAAGTTATTCAAGGTCAAAGGTCAAAATTTTTGGTTTTTTCGATTTTTCTCGTTAACGGTTAATTTTATCAAAAAAATAGCTTCGACCAAAATTGTAGATCATAAAATTATCCACAAAAATGGTCTCGATACTTTTTTTCCTAGGAATCATCATTTCTGAGATATCACGATTCTGAAAGTCGAACGAGTTACATTCTATATACAGGGTGTCCCATTTCAATCTTACATCTAAATTATCTCGAAAAATATTGCTCTGATCAAATTTTGTTTGAAACAAAAGTTTTAGAGTTCAAAGGGGGACGTTCAAAAAAAATTTTGTTGAAGGTCCCAAATTTACAATAGCGACGCTACGATGGCTGACATGGTTTTTTCTAAGGGAAACCGAACTTTTTTTATGACAAAACAATGCATTGCATTGAAACTAACAACTTTTGTAAGAAACATTTTTCGATTCAGATTGTGGTTTTCATGTTGGAACTCCATTTTTGACTATTTAGCGCTGTCCGGAAGGTACCATACAAAACCCAAACAAACCCAAACAAACCTAAACAAAAGTGTGCATGCATCTGTGTGTGCGTGTCTGAGGTTGCACGATTGTGGGCATGTTTGTTTTTTTTTCGCGAAGGTTTGGTTGGGTTTGTTTGGGTTTGTTTGGCTTTGTTTGGGTTTGTTTGGGTTCGTTTGGGTTTGTTTGGGTTTTGTATGGTACCTTCCGGACAGCGCTAAATAGTCAAAAATGGAGTTCCAACATGAAAACCACAATCAGAATCGAAAAATGTTTCTTACAAAAGTTGTTAGTTTCAATGCAATGCATTGTTTTGTCATAAAAAAAAGTTAGGTTTCCCTTAAAAAAACCATGTCAGCCATCGTAGCGTCGCTATTTTAAATTTGGGACCTTCAACAAAATTTTTTTGAACGTCCCCTTTTGAACTCTAAAACTTTTGTTTTAAACAAAATTTGATCAGAGCAATATTTTTCGAGATAATTTAGATGTAAGATTAAAATGGGACACCCGGTAATATGCACGCATATTATACATGTCACGGATATACATAGTATATGTATAGTATATATAGTATATATACATGGTGTATATATAGTATATATATATAGTATATATACTGATATACATAGTATATATACAGTATATATCAGACTGCCTCAAAAAAAAAAAATTTTTTTTTTGATCTGCAGCTTCATGAAATCATAGTATATAACATAATATTGAACCTCGTGAAAGGAAATCGCCGTTCAATTTTTTAAGAGGTGCCGCATCGAGATTTTGTAATACCCATTTGATTAACACGTAAGAAATCCAATTCTGACGGTTGGAGGGAGATAATAATTTTTTTATGCAACGAACGGAACTCTATATAGTAGCGCTTGACAGTTCATATGTTTTCTTCGAATTGCCGTGTCGAAGAAATTTTTTGATCGCACGATCTTCGAGTGATTCAACATTGCTAAAAACGTGGTTTTTCGCCTTTTCGAAAAATGGGTACCTAGGATAAACTTCCAGCTTCCTCAACTGGGTCACATTAAAATATTGAATAATATCCGTCAAATACATTCGAACATGGTGTTGGTACATACACCATGTATATATACTATATATACTATACATATACTATGTATATCCGTGACATATATAATATGCGAGCATATTATACAAAATGTAACTCGTTCGACTTTCAGAATCGTGATATCTCAGAAATGATGATTCCTAGGAAAAAAAGTACCGAGACCATTTTTGTGGATAATTTTATGATCTACAATTTTGGTCGAAGCTATTTTTTTGATAAAATTAACCGTTAACGAGAAAAATCGAAAAAACCAAAAATTTTGACCTTTGACCTTGAATAACTTTATTAGCACACATGGGATCGATGGGGACTTTTTTGTTTTTCTTCACAGTGGTAAACCCAAGGTCTCTACCAAAATTCAGCTCTGTCGGAATTATTGTGGTTCGAAATGTCTAAATTGACCAGACTATGTTATACAAGAACATCGGTTATTCCGTAAGGTTTACAGAAGGCCGCTACTGCCGTAGCAGCACGATATCTATCATTATACATTACTTTCAGCTGACTGTAATGTATGAGTAACGTATTTCAATCATACGCTTGCCGAAGATTAAGGGGGACTTTGGAGGACGCATTTTTGGTTCAGCCGGTTCTATTTGTTCTGGCCATGAGGATTATTTGCAGAAATCTATCTTGCAAATTGCGTAATGGTCATAAGTTAGTGTTATACCCAGAACTCCACGCAATGATCCCGTAGGATGCAATTACATGAAATAAGGCACAGTAAATTATAGAAGGGGTTTCTTGTCCATCACTTTTTTCAATTTACCAAAGAGAATAAATCAGTATTTACAACGTTTACTGGTTTTTGCAATTATGCATCCTATTTAATATTATGATCGATTATTAATTCGAGGTATTAAGCTTCGGTTACTCGTTTTACGACCATATTTTCGACTTTTACCGTAGAGTATGCGTAGAGAGACAATTAGAGCAGACACCAAAAGTCAAGTAGACCGTTTTTTGCAGATTAATTGATAGTTGCTGGATATACAGCCAACTGTATAGATTTTAGCTGATCATTTGCATATTCAATAACTTCTTTCCAAGATTCTTTAGATGATAATATAATGCTATCATCAGCATATAATTTCCGACCGGTAGTACAGAAAATATGTCATTGAGTTAGATTATGAATAAAAGTAGGTCTAGTATTGAACCTTGAGAAACGCCTAACTTGACTTCTAGTGCATTACTCACTCCAGGTTTCATTTATCCTTACTAGTTGTATTCTCTCTGCGAAATAGATTTTTATTGGATCACAAGCTTTGCCACGTACAGCATATCTCCCCAATTTTTCCGTATCAAAGATCTTCCTTAGGTACAATAATAACGTCACAGTCGGTTTAGTTTTATCTAGTTTAGTGTATAAATAATTCATGACGTCCGCTAATGTGTTTACAGTACCAATTTTTTCGTGCCAAATTTATCTTGATATTGCTTACAACTAATAAAATTATATTACACTATGAAATAATCTTAAGTTAAACAGGAACAATTGTTTCTTTCACAGCCTTTAGAATTTTCATTGCATGTGTGATATTAATTATTAATACGGTTAAAGTAAAGGTCATTATGTACGTAATAATTACAATATACCGGGTGTCCCAGACCACCCGTCTACCACTTCTCAAATGTAAAAAACTGATTTTTTTGAAAATTTGAAAACCTAGTATGGCTATATCGGGCCTGCCCTATTGAATGATAATATTAATGACCTCCGGTGCAGACCGCATATGCGTTTTTTAAACCAGAAGTACATTTTTTTGAATAAGACATGCATATATATTTATGGCAGAATCGGATTCTACGTCGAAAAATATGCATCTTTTGTTCAAAACATTTTTCCTTAAAACGTCATTCTTGACACCTAAATGATCTTTACAATTCAACTTGTGATCGGTCCGCACGAAAGTTTTAGTTTACCATGAACGTCCGACGACAAAAGACAATATGATTCGAAAAATCACGGAAGCAATTGAGTCGCTTGAGGCAGCAGAAACTAGACAAGCTGTTGATGACTTCTCAACAAGAGTACAGACATGTATCTTGCAACGCGGAGCATATTTTGAACACTAAAGTGTCTGATTACACTGAGTTACGACTTATTTTCACATAAAGTTTCTTCAACGGTATTCATTGAAAAAGTTTTATTTTGAGAACAGTGAAAATGTACTATATGTATATTTAAGAATGTTAAAAAAATTGTCATTATCCTATGTTATTAGAAAACAAATTATCAATATGTTATGTTATTATAAAATAACTTGCAATTTTGTTATGTTATCTTAAAATAAATTGAGCATAATTGCAGGGATGGATATAATTGTGAAAAATCTATTATGCGTTCAGACTGAAAACTTTTGTCTCGCTAAACCGATTTGTTATTTGGAATTTTAGTTCTCCTGTGTTCTGAAACGTACGCTAAGTAAGATAAAATAATATCACACTTTGAAAATCATGAACAAATCTGATTTATCGTTAGATAACTTTTTTGTCCTGTGAAATTAAGTATCGGGAGATGAAATCCAGTTCCGTACGGAACAGTTACAAGTTTAAGTCATTCAGGTCATTGAGCTGTCAAGAATGACGTTTTAGGAAAACATGTTTCAAACGGAAGATGCATATTTTTTTATGTGGAATTCGAATCTGTCAAAAAAATATGCATGTCGTATTTAAAAAAATGGACTTACGAGTACGTATACAAGAGGGATTCTGGATACAAACACCTTTTTACCGGCAAAGCTCTACCCAGACGCAAACCCTTGAAGGTTAACCCCACCCTCGTCAAATAAAATGCACTTTGCCGATCGATCGCCGGTGAAAAATCTCTCCAATGACCATGATCGTCAGTAAAAAAAAACCGCAAATGACCGTAATCGTTGGTAAAAAATCCACGAAATTGCCGTAGTTTGTATCCCTCGTGCGTTCTACGTCGGTAGGAAGTGTGTGAAATTAGCTATCAGTTACCTTGCGTCTTACTCTTACCAGATGAATAGCGCTCTCGGTTACCATGCTCATCGAGCGGGATCGAGTAACTACATTACCGAGCAAACCCCGTGAACCCTCGAGCGTTCGAGCACATCCAGTGAATCCTCGGACGTTCGACCGAGAGTCCTCGCACGTGTCAGGTTGAGGTTCCAGAAGTTTCGAGAAGATTCTCCGATGATCGAGAGGTTTCGAGGGGGAAGTACGACGTTAGGAGACTCATGCAACGACCCTGAACGAATTTAGGCCGACAAACAATTCTCGGAATCGTCCGACTTGATGTTGAGCCGCCCGCGATCAAAGGATTTCGGTGCGACGTTGAATTCTGGAAGGTTCTGAAATAAACTCTCAACTAGCAAGACATAGGTTCTGAAACAAAACGGTTGGTATTGATAATGAAAAATATTTTATTGAAAAAAACTAAAGATTACAGTTTTACATAAAATTCGTGATGCTGATATATGAGTGTAATTAGATGTTTCTTACTCAACGGTTTTGTAACCATGCTTTAGACAATAGGAATGAAGAACTGTTCGAGTAGACACCGATCGGCTTTTCTGTTTCAGCAGAAAATTTCGCAGTAACAATACGTTTTGAGCTGCACAATTTGGATGTAATATAGCATGATGCGCACAATTTGAAATAGTATCTGACGTTTTATTTAATTTCTGCAACGATGGACAACCCAAATCCACCAAATCAACGACTTCAACTTTTTCATCCAGAATTTTTTGCAGCCAAAAGGTAAATTGCCACCTTCCGAGGATAGCCCGTGATAATTCCGTGACGGCCACAAATTTTCGCTTTTAAATGGAGCGAGTAAGAAATACCAATCGTACGGAGGTTCGAAGAGAGAAATTGACGGGTTGGTACTTTCGTCGAGGGACACAACTGCAAACTCTTTGGTGTAAAACCGGGACCCGGTCTCCTGATTTCTTGCACGTCGACTATGAACTCCATCGTGAAACAAATACTAAATCGACTGTCGTAAACTTCAAGGTTTTTATACCAATTTCCTCACACCACCACTCAACGGATTGTATTCAATTATACGATCATGTAAAACCAAGCAGTAGGCAGATGTACCAGCACGAAAGTTATTTTTAGCCTCAAATTCGATAGGAATATCTACTGGTCCGGATTTCAGAGTCTCGCTTTGTTTCGAACAGTCGATGAAAATCAAAGGTTCGTACTGTGGAAATTCGCTCTTCGTCAACAAAGGCTCGGGTACTTTGCCATAATAGGTGGCTTGACAGTTTGCGTACATCTCGTACAGCAAAGCAAAGCGATTGTGACTCATGTCCAAGTTCAGGTTACCGTGCGGTTAATACTCGTTATTCAAGAAGAGCTTGACGTCAGTAATGTTACAGTGATCAAGATGACTGGCGTTTTTGCCGGCTTCGTTTTTTCGATTTGTTTAAAACTGAGCATCGCAAATCGTGGTTACGCCCAATGGGTAGACGTTTTCACAGTCCAAACGGGTTTCGTGGTTGCCGGTACAGTGCTATTATTCGTTGATCCGAAAGCTTCGCATACCCTACTAACCATTCCATTTAATCGATCACGATTCTAAAGTCTTCGTCTTGATTTTGAATGATGGCATTCAAATCACTTTTTGATCTTGTAAGAATCAGCTCATGTTTCGCGTCAACGATGATCTTGCGATAGTCTTCAGCGAAGCTCAATATCATGCTCAAGGGAATAACTACATCGAAGTTGCCATCGCTATCAGTTAATTTTTTCGGTTCCTGAACATCGAGACATCCTGTATTTTCCATAAGCCAACTCTGACCAGGGTTGAGCGAAGCGAAACCCTTCAGTAGGCTGGTCAGACCAACGTTTTTACATTTATCAATCTCTACAGCGCTGCAGAGTTTAGTTTGTACTGTACATCTTCGAACAAATGGCAGATGGCGTTATTGACTAAAGTTGTGTACGGGTTCGTGGTTCTATAGCTAGAAATGATTGTAGACAAACGCCGCACTTGTAATGACGCTATCAACTAACCAACGGTTATTTATTATTCTGATATCACAAGTTTTGTTACTACTAGAGCAAGAGAGACAGCCGTTGCCGTTATCGCGATGGAGAGTTCGCTCGTTACTAGTCGACTTCTCGAAGCATCGAGAAAATTCTCCGTGGTTGCAATTCTTGTTTTCGTCTCTGCCTCTTGTCGCTGTCGTCGCGCTGGGGAACATTCCCTAGCGAGGAACGTGGCTCGACCGCCACAGTTGTGATCGCTGCTGCAGTGCCGTCTGATTTGAGCAATTTTCCAGAGATATGCAGCGAACTCTTGCTCGGTAATACGCATAAATCCTGATGCTGAACGGTGATTCGAATCTCATCGCTGTTGTTGAAAGTTGACGATGCGTACGGTTTGTGTGCATATATTTCTTGGCGGACGATTGATTCGTCAAAGACGACAGGTGTTTGAATGCTCAAGATTTCCTCCTCCATGGTACGTAGCATACAACGAAACAGCAGGATCGCAATTTTATTTGTCGGAAATTCCTTTTCTAAAAGGTGTCAGCTTTAGACCCAAAGCTATTAGGAACTCCACGTTTCGACGTGTTAGCGGTTCGGGAATCGATCGATGACTGACTTGATCGGGACATGCTGACTGACTAATATAACTCTTTTTGGACGATCTGTTATATACAATACCCATCTTTTATTGCAATTTGACGTGCAGTCTCACAGTTATACTACTCCACGAAAATTAAACAGGTCTCCGTCTTGATCGACTAACCGAAGCTGTATGTGATCTATAGTCTTGACGGCGATCGGAAGATAAATGAAGTGCGACAGCACTTCCACGATCTTACATCCCGGCGGAACGATAGGGAAAAATACGTGAGCAGTATGCACTTTGCGCTCATTGACGTAGGCACCCGTTGTAATGCTACATTTGACTCGGCAACACGTTGATCTTGAGAATAGCTAATGGCATATCCGATTGATGAGTTTGGTTAGCTGTCAATACGCGCGGTGTAAATCCGAGAAGCTGACCAATAGAAATTTATAATATGGTTACATTTGATTTCGTTGCACAACGTATTATTGTTGGGCTTTACGCTGATTCTAATGTCGGTATTTTTTAACGCGTTTTGAACATACTTTTCAATAACCTCAATTTCGTAGCTGCCAGTAGATATAGTGACTACTTTATCGGCTATGTATATTTTATTGTGACCGACATCAACGTTGGGAATGGAATTCAAGGTTAACAGTTCAACGAGGCCGAGGACGTAATTTTTGTTTAGAGCAAGTTCGATCGAAGGAAAATATTGCGCTTCGAGAATCAAAGACGTTCCCGATATCGTTAACGTAAACGAATCATCCGTGACTACAAATGTTGGACTAACGTTATTAAATTACGTGTCATGTTTATATAGCTCATGGCTTAGTAATTTCAGACACAAGTGCCCGCAATCGAATGTATCGTAATCCTGATATCTTTCATCGTTATACTTAACGCTACCAACACCGAGATATTTCACGAAATCTAACGGAGGTTGTAGATGACCGAAGTTGTCGAAATATACGACATCGTTGCCGCGTTACTTATGTGCAATATCGTCAAGATTAACGACAGCTACCTCGTTTCTATGCGGCCCATTTTTGTACATTTCGTTGCGCATAAAAACACCTCGAAAGTAGGGAATTTTCATGATTTTTACATACTTTAGCAAATCCCAGTTGGTCAAAGCTCGGGGTGCTAGCTTCAAACTTAGTTTTTTGAAAGATGAAGACCGAAATCCTTTTTGTATGGTTTAAGATGGAGACCTTTACCCAAGGTGATCGCTTCCATCGTTTTGTTATGCCGTTTGCTCTCCTCCAATTCTCGTTTAGCCGCGCTTGCATTGTTTATAGCCTTCGCTATACCCGCAGCATCCCCCACTAACGCACTCGTAGCGCTGAGACCGGCCAAAATAGGTATGAGAAAAGGTAGTAATCCGCCAACTTTTGAGAGTACCGGTAGGAGGCGTGGTGATCCGGTGATATATTTACCACTTTCTTTTTTCACAGCTTCTCGAGTACCTTCGTCTTCGGAAAAGATTTCACTCCCAATTGGACGACGAAGATATTCACGATGAGCCAAGTAGACAATACTCATGCTATAACGTACAAGCTCAAAGATTATCGAAATCAACCCATCGCTAACGGTTTCTACGAACAGGAGCTCCTCAAGGTTGAACATCCGGACATCTATCTCGTGGAGAAGATTCTCAAGAAGCGTTAGAAAATATTGGATGTAAAATAGTTAGGTTTTGACAGTACACACAACAGTTCGATAAATGAATCTGACATGTAAAATTATAAATTGAATAAATGAAATTTTCTTGTAATGAATATGTCTTTATTTTACACCCTTTGTATTAAGTATGCGTTATTATTTGACGCCATACATATATTATACATAGATCACTGTACAATTTCAAATCGCACCCTATACGCTACGATGCGGTACTTATAAATCTAAAGCATATCTTATAACTTGAAGTCCACTTTATTCACATGGTCTATAGCCCCACAGAAGCGTGTCGGTCGTGTCATGGAATACGATCCGTTTGTCGTCATTCTAGCTCAGTGCTAGCTTTTTCTGTTTCACAGTATAAACTTCATGTTTTTCACTCAACATCAAATTCTGATATTTTATTACATTTTTATGTTGTAAAGCACATTCCTTGTAATCGTTAAAAGTTATTGTTTTCAAGACCGACCCTTTTACACCCTTGGCCCGTTTTTGATCTTTCTTATCTCCCAACACTGGAAATGAATACAATTTAGCTCTTAATCCAACAAATTTTTTATTTGCTAAAGGCATTCCATAGATGTTATTGTTACGTGGGGGTGGGGGTGGGCGGGTACTGAGCAGTGGTAGTTAATGATTAATGAATAATCAAAGATGCTCTCACGTAACGACAATAAATAAAAATTAAAACTAAGAAACACTTACCTCTCGATAAGCCGGTAATGTGGGTACGTTGTTGCCTAGTCCTACACAGGTCTGTGAGAGTTGTTTAAATGATTGAGGCTAATTTATAATAATGAAAATGGGAAAAGGTCGTCGTTCAAAATAAATGGTTTGAAATGATTTCACTGGTAAAAGATGAAGTATATTCTGTAACAATGAATGACGATAATGACGTAGAAACCGAAAGTAACAATTTATAAATTGTTTCAGTTTAGACAACAATCCACGCCCTGGGCGAATTTATATTCAAATGCAGAGAAGCTGCAGAATCACTAAATTTGACCATTTGCGCGTTTTGAGCAAATCGTGTGTTATTCTATTCTAAATGATATTATTATTTGATACCAAGAACATCTATCCTGAACGATTCTTATAACTAGCTGGTCGTGATTATTTGATATTGTATCTCTCTTTTTAGATTAAATGTAACTTATGTTGGTAATCCAATTCTACGCTACGGATCAGTCCATCCGTAGAATTATATGCGTTACTTAGCTCTGATTTGAGCTAGCAAGAAAATATGATTTTGGAGACCGAGCTGTAGACAGGAGAGTGTCTCTCTGAATAGCCAAGGTTATTATCTCCAGCTAGGCGCTAATTCTATCTTGCTCAGTTTTGCTATGGAACTCTACGAGAAAACCTATATTGATATTCTCAGAAAACAATACTGAATGTTTGACAGTGGCTAGTGAAGCTTGCCATTTGTTTTTGTTTAATACGACGTTATGCAAAATTTGGAATGATGTTGAAGAAGACTACTCGAATTGACTTATCTTTAGATGCGAAGTTCGGTGAGATTGAGAGCCGTCGGTCGTGTAGGTCAGTGTCCGTAGTATTATGAAGCAGGGCCTCACTTCGAATTCTTAAGGGTGGATGGATGATATTAGAAACGATGAACCCGGTCCCTCAGTCTTGATTGATTTCGATAGTAATGAAGTTCTTGATTATTAAAGTAAATGCTTAATATTACCAGATCCGGATTGAATCTGGGCCGAACTTGGTTTAATTTGAGGAAAGCGGAATATCATAAAAATGTCTATTCTCGAAGACATAAGAAATAGTAAAGAACAGGAAAGAATTTGGGAA
This sequence comes from Neodiprion fabricii, assembly GCF_021155785.1. Taxonomy (NCBI): domain Eukaryota; kingdom Metazoa; phylum Arthropoda; class Insecta; order Hymenoptera; family Diprionidae; genus Neodiprion; species Neodiprion fabricii. The sequence goes on from NC_060243.1 coordinate 14,929,643, forward strand.
GTAGGAGATAGTGAGTCTTTTCAAATCACAAGATAATATGAATTCTCGAGTTGACGGATTAGCAAGAGATTTTAGGCCAGTCACAACTAAAATTTTCCGAACACTACTATTACTCAAGAAGGGCTAATACGGGTTGACGTCCACGCACTTCGCGACTTGAAAAACGAAAGACGTGGCTGCTTGGACCTGAGGGTCCAAGAAGCTGCAGTTGCAATAAGTTACAACGGTCATTAGCCAATGAAGTGCGAGGGCGTCAACCTGGTGTTCCTGGGTCAGCTCTTTTTGTTGGAACGCAATCTTCCGGTCCCCGCTTCCACATGGACAACGTTACCTCGAGTGCGACTCCAGTCCTCCATCGGTTCTCAATCTCGTCGGTGACTTATTAAAAATATGAACAAGAGATATTTACAAACAATGTTCGCACATCAATTCATATATCTTAATAAGTAATCTATTTTAATTTAGTTCACAATAGATGAATAGTTTATGCTAATTATTAATGACAATTTTGCCTTAAAAAAAGAGGTATTATTAGGCTGAGCTCCGCTGTTACTAGCTCAGCAATTCTATAGCGCGGTTCTTGGTATCAGCAAATAATATACAATGTTAACGGATGCCGAGGAATGTACGTGACTTTTTCTAGGAGGGGTGAAACTTGCTGTTGTTAGAATATGAGATTTTGATGAAATAATATCTGTGCATTGAAGAAATTAAAGAAATGAAATGAAATTGAATTTTGAAAAAGGTACGCCAAGGCGGTACGTCTAGGCTTAACATTATCGTGTGGGTAATCAGACGTGTCGAATTTGTACAAGTCCTCTCTAATACACTGGTATATGTAAGGGACAGTGAATTGATAAATTAAACTCTCTGTATCAGTGTACATTAATTTTGCATGGTTTCCAAATTTCATTTCAACATAATTAGTAAAAATCGTGAATATAGGTTTTCGAAAGATCTAGAATGGAGAAGCCTACGTACAATGGCTTATATGATTTGACTTTTGTTTTACTTAATTCAACTCTTATCATGACTTCCTCGAAAATCGTGCAGCTATGGAAATTTGGTTTGGCAATAGCAGTTCTAGCACCGTATCTTCCATCCCATTTCGTGATCAGCCTGACATCTCTGTACTTCCTAACATTTTCCATTGTTTTACCGAAAACTGCGTTATTCATTAGCTCGTAAAAGTTTTGTTCGAATTCGTTGATGGATTTTTTCCGTAAATCTGCATTCAAATCTATATAATTTTTAAGCCATGGTGTTTGCCGGAATTTCAGAACTATGTAAATTTTAGCTAACCTTAAGCCTAATTGTAAACATTATTTGAAAACGCGATAATAAATAACGTAGTTTTGTTTGGAAAGTAGCGTGGTCGTCAATTTCGACTGTTTACCGTTCGAAATCGGAGGTACGTAATGCTCCGGACAAAGTGGTAAATCTTTATGCATTTCATGCAATTCGTCAGGATATTCCAAATCTACTTCTAATATGTAACCGAACTCCGCTTTGTCTGAGGTGGTTAGAACATCGCATTGTCTGAAATCTGATACCTATTCAAAAGAACTGCAAGGCAGAGCAAAGCTCGTAACAGCACCGTGCAAATTGTTAACGTCGAAGTACATGAGATAAGATTCTTCGACTTCTGGATCGAATGCCTCTTCCATGTACCTGTTGTTGGGCTCTGCATATCTGTTCGAGCATTGCGACACACCGCCACGAATACCTTTTTCGATAAACATAATCAGACCTATATCAGTCAGAAGTTCGAGCTCGATGTCGGTACACTTGAGCATTGCGTCAAACAACAGCCCGGGCGCGGTGTAATAATGTAACGGATCCAGTCTATACGTCATCCACCAGTTCTATCCAAAGTTTTGAAAAACGGCAGCCAGTAAAAAAACGTCCGTCTTAGTCTAAGATCCCGCATTAGAACGACCTTCACCGAGCTGGTTAATGGATGAAAAGTATTTTATATTCAATTAAATATGTCAATAAATATATTGCAAATGGGTTTTCTAAAAAATTTCAGTCCAGAATATGATCAATTAATAATTGAAATTTTTTTTTTTTTTTTTAAATTTCACTGGTTTGGTTAATAGGCAAATTCCATACCAATCAAAAGTATGAAGCCCATAGAATATGCAAACGTTAGGTTGACTATTTTTTTCCCGTCACAACTCCCGGGTAAGCAGGTATAAACAGGTAAACCGATACTAGTAACTTGCACCGGTCTGGTTAATGAATTAAAGTTAAATTAAAACAAAGATTATTTCATTACGAACACGGTGATTTCGGGTTGTCTGCGAAAAATCAGTCCTGAATTACGGTTATCGAATTTTAAAAAGTGAAATATTGCTGCGAGTGAATACGTGCGACAGAGAGAGAATCCTTTTCATTTTCAAGGACAAATAGCATGCGCACTCTCTTTCTTTCAATGGACGAACTACACACAGCTGCAATGCTGTGTACTCTTCTATCGCATGAGATGGTTCGCTAGGACCTCTCTGTCGCACGTATTCACTCGCGGCAATATTTCACTTTTTAAAATTCGATAACCGTAATTCAGTACTGATTTTTCGTAGACAACCTGAAACCACCGTATTCGTAATGAAATAATCTTTGTTTTAATTTAATTTTAATTCATTAACCAGACCGGTGCAATTTACTAGTATCGGTTTACCTATTTATACCTGCCTACCCAAGAGCTGTGACGGGAAAAAAGTAGTCAACCTAACGTTTGCATATTCTATTGGCTTCATACTTTCGATTGGTATGGAATTTGCCTATTAAGCAAACCAGTGAAATTTAAAAAAAAAAAATTTCAATTATTAATTGATCATATTCTGGATGGAATTTTTTAGACAACCCATTTGCAATATATTTATTGACATATTTAATTGAATATAAAATACTTTTCATCCATTAACCAGCTCGGTGAAGGTCGTTCTAATGCGGGATCCTCTATTATCTGTAAATACAAATCCGAATATTTTCCCAAAGTTTGAACGTTAGGAGTTTGCCAAACTTTGCATGCGTGCGCGTAATCGTTGTCTGTTATGTCCTAGTCGTTTAATTTAGAATGAAATTGTTCGTTGGTTGGTGTCGTCTGCTCTCGAGCTTCTTCTGTGCTCCAACAAACATCTTTCAGATTGAAAGTGTGACAGACACTTATCGCATAACCAAGTACGAGCACGGTGTCTAGGTATTTGTGATTTTGTTAATCGCGATAAATTTCGAATCCATGCAAAATGATGAGTTACTTTTTTTTCATAATTATCCATATCATCATCATCATCGTCATCATCATCATCAATTTCAGTCTGTAACACTAAAAAATGAATTTCGGAATTTTATCTTAAGACATTGGAAAATTCAAACCATCGTACCGTAGCACTTAGCTGAGATGCGGATACGAAGTGACTACGCTGGGATTGTTGTTGGCTAGAAAGAGGGCTGCGGTGCCCGACCAAAGAAAGCAATATGAGTCGCTGTTACGAATGTGAGGACAGCCTTCTTACGGTAGTTGTCGTGGTACAATATTGTGAGAAAGTGTTGTATCATGCGCGCGGTTAGAGAGCACACGAGCTTGTAGCAGAATGTACTATAATTTTCGTGTAATACTGTATCCATGGAGACGTTACCCACACAGTACTTATATGCACGTAGACACCAAACTCTTAAACATTTTTATACATTGCAATCCGGCAACGTTACTTAGACCCTACCAGTCTTGATATATTGGAGACTAAATCTATGTACAGTATAGATTGATACGTACATTCAGTGTTTTGTGTTTATATTTTTCACTGCGTCTACAATAAATGAAATAATGTCAGAAAATTTAAGATATGGAGGAAGATTTATTAAAAAAAAAGTGTTAGATAAACGTCTACAACTGATTAAATTAATTGATAAAGGCCGAATACGAAAAATGGAATCACAGGTGGAAAATGAAACTGAGGATGATTCTAACCTGAAAGTTGGGAAAGGTATAATTGACGTCGATGAAAGTGCAGATAATTTAGAGTGCAAAGTTTGTGATGAAACGTTATCTTTAAAGAGAATAAAAAAAGAAATCCGTTCAGGTCTTCATTCCACGTTTTGTATACAATGTAAGAAGTGTTGTATATTAAATATAGTTGAAACAGGTAAAGTTCATGTTAATGAAGACAGTGGCAAACACTCGGATCTCGACACAAAAATTGTATTCGGTATGTTTTTCTTTTATTGTGAATGTTTCTGTAATGAATTGCGCAAATCGTAACCTACTTCAAGTCCGAAAATATATGTGATTAAGTGCAATATATGTAACTCACGTAATATTTCATTCATTTATTATTTATATCATCTGAGTTTAAAAAACTTCAGTTGTGTTATATGCTGTGTTTAATTTAAGTTTAACACAAAGATTATATTAACATTATTTATTGTGTTACCAAAAATATATAGTATATTACACTTCTCGCAAAAATTAAGGGAACAACAAAATTTTCGCAATTTTTTGGTGATTTTCAACAGGCTGTATTTCAGTGAAAAATGGTCGTGCAAGAAATAAAAAAACAAAGCTTTTGAAGCTTGAAGACTCTAGTTTTTGAATTTTTTGGTTAAAAATTTTTCGAAGCACTATTAGCCATGCAATCCTTGGATAAAGCACGAAGAAAAAATTTTCAAAATTTTTTACATTTTTTTTTTCGCTCTACGGGCATGGAAAAATTTTTCCGAGCTAAACCAATGCATAGGTCGCATAGCCTGTTTATTCAGCTTCAAGATGCTTTTTTTTAAACCTCGATACGACCGATACGAATTTTGAAAAAATCAAGGGAACAAGGTTTTTGTTTCTTAAGGAACCTTGTTCTCTTAATTTTGTCAAATTTTCAATCAATCGGTCCAGGAAAACCGCTGAACCGATCGATCTACCGATTTAGGGGGATCTTTGGGGTACATTAGGCTGTAAAATTTTCTTCTAACCTAAGCTCTTTCCCCAATATTGACGAAGATACAGTCGATTATCCAAAAAAAGGCAAAATGGCATTTTTTTGCTCTTTTTTCACGTTAACGTTACAGGTGGAAAAAAATTTTTTTTGACATCAACCTTGACAGATTTTTGTAGGAAATCTTCCGCAGAAAAAGAAACTGCCCTTCGGCTCGCTGTGCGACCAGTAGTTCTAGAGATATCGGCAGTTGAGTGAAAAAGGATCCTTTGGCATTCAAAATTCGATATCTCGAAGACAAATGGTCGTATCGAGGTTTAAAAAAAAGCATCTTGAAGCTGAATAAACAGGCTATGCGACCTATGCATTGGTTTAGCTCGGAAAAATTTTTCCATGCCCGTAGAGCGAAAAAAAAATGTAAAAAATTTTGAAAATTTTTTCTTCGTGCTTTATCCAAGGATTGCATGGCTAATAGTGCTTCGAAAAATTTTTAACCACAAAATTCAAAAACTAGAGTCTTCAAGCTTCAAAAGCTTTGTTTTTTTATTTCTTGCACGACCATTTTTCACTGAAATACAGCCTGTTGAAAATCACCAAAAAATTGCAAATATTTTGTTGTTCCCTTAATTTTTGCGAGAAGTATATATTTGTAATGACTATGTAAGTTTCACGTTAAATTTTATTTAAAATTTAATTTCTTTCTTGTCTAGAAAAAGTCACTACGGATAAGTATATAATTACAAAAATGTTCATTTTTTAAAATATAGAAAAAAACATATGATGAAAGGAAATTTTTATGTCGCGTTATATTTATATCGTTTATTATTAATATTTACAAGTTTAATTTTCAGATGCTTCTGTATTATTGTATCCTGTGTTTCCTTTATATATAATACAAAGATTGTGTTGAAATTATTCTTGTACAAGTTAAAATTTAAAATATTTTATCAGCAATAAATATATGAGTACTGAAAATATTATTGTATATCCATTTGTCCCTCCGTCCGTTTTAATTTACCGCGCAAATAATATCCATACTCACGTACAGCGTTGTCAAGTTGTTTCTGTCCAACTAGCTAGTACGTATACTTTCTCATAAACTGTTGAACTTTACATTATTATTTATTGACAATGAGACGGACGATATTTTATTTCATTTTTTCTAAGAATTCAGAACACAAACAATAAGTGACTGTTAGTTTTTTGAAAATTTCTGACAGTTAGTTTTTTATTAAGACTGATAAATTGGTATAAGCACTATGTTGTGCTAAGCACCTATACTCTCCATGTTAATGAACCGATTTTTAATTAAATGTATCTCGAGTTAGAAAGGGTCAATCGACTTCAAATTTTAAGAGTGATTGTTTCATCATGTCCTTAATAAATATACCAAATTTCAGAATTTTCTGACTGTACGCGTTTGTCACGACAACTACCTTAACTTGAATGTCCGTAGGTAGTGGTGTGTATGTAAACACACCTCCTCGTAATGGCACATACTTGTTAATATTCACAGTCAAATTGATTATTTCGGTCAACGACCAGTCAGAGTTTTTTTCTTGGAAATCCTCCACTTTGGCCAACACTTTTTGCTTCACGTTCTCTTCAAACCACCCGTGTATGTCCGTTGGTTGGAGGATGAATTGATTTTTAGTATTGAAAAATTTAATTTCCTAATTTCAGCGTTCTTCATTATACTGAATTTACAGGACAAGTCACAGTTCGCTTTTAAAGTTCCTGTCTTTTGCAGCATCTTCTTCAGTCTTGCAACGACGAGGTGTTTTGCATCTTCCAAGAACCTGCTCAAGTCCTTATGCCGCAGATTCAGTACGGCTCCCGTTCTAATGCGACTTTCGAAAGCTGTCTCCAAATATTTCCACCGTACTCGATCGCTGTTTCGTCGGCTTTGTAATCCATCACCCACTTTTTGAAACTGTTGAAATTTAGCTGTCAACGATTTCAAGATTCCAATTGTGGTCGAAATTCGTGTCTTCTGTCCGATCGTTGAGGCGTTGTTTCATACAATTTCATTCAAAAGTCTGGTATTTTGGGTTCTAAATCGAATCCACGTTTGAATCTCTGTCGGTGGAGATTTCTGAGATAAAATCTAAGGCGCTGTCTCCACGATTTTTATTAATTTCAAGTACTTTCGGAACCCATGTTTGTTTCTTCTTCTTTCAATCGCACACACTTGACAAAGCTATGGTTACAAGGCTTGTTTCAGAATGACTGCTCTACGCTGACACGGTCCCTTTTATGGGCAAGTAATAACATGACTCACGCATTGTAGAAAATTCGTGAACAACCGTGTGCAATATTCTTTAACAAAAATTTCAAGATATTTCTCGAACGAACCTGCACCGCGTGTAATATGGTAGGGTAGTTCTTGAAACTTGGTGAAAAAGTCTCACACGCCTCACGTACGAGAGAGCTGCGGTAGTGAACTAATCGCAAGAGTGATACACGAAAGTGTAGTGGTATTAGTAGATATCATTCGCTAAAAGCGTTATGAGGATGTTTTACTTTACCTACAGTATTGGGTTCACGATTTTGAGGCCTACGTACTGGTGCAGTAGAGCAGAGTGAGACAGAAATATTATACAAACGTAACCGACAAGTGTCAACTACTTTGTGATTTGATATAGGTTTAATTGTGAATGTAAACACATGAAGATGCTGCACGAAGAGTGGGTGCCCCATACGTCTGATGGAAACATTCCGTTACGAACCATTGCAGCGTTCAGGTGGGTGATCGAAATCAGTGCAGTCATAAAGTCTTCACGTTTTTTGTGCAACTTGGGATTTTACTTGAGTGAATAGAAATAATTCACCGATTGTATGTGTGTTTTTGTTTCAGATTATTTTCAAGAACAAAAATTTTACATTCAAGAAAAACTACGTTTATCGCTACCTACAACGGTGAATTGTACCAAAATATCTTCTTTTTTTAGGTTTATCATTAAAAAATTATTTCAATGTTTTTAAATTTTTTCTCATGATTGGTTTCCAGAATATGGAATACGTTCGCATAACGCTATTAATTCGCGTGTCGCGAGAGTGGGTAATTAATTTGCTCCTCGAATTTTTAATGACCTCTGTCAATACGGCCATCATTACTTACGGGACTGAGGAAACGGAAATTTTCATTCATCCAGAAGGTGTACTAGCTCATCTGCAGAAGGAACGGGACGGAACAGGGTGGTTTCAACAATATAAATTTTAACAAAAAACAACCCTTTTTTTCAATAATATTTACAGTGAGGAAATTTATATACTGTAGGAAAGAAATATTCATGTGTTGGTGAATAATACTTTGTTAATTCATTTTGATTTGTTCCAAAGTATTGGATGATACAACAGTTTCAAAACTTTTTCATAAGAAAATTGAATTATTTGTTCTTCTCAGTTTTACATCAACTATTATAAAACTTGCATAATTCTAGGTTTCTTAAATTTCTAAATTTTTACAATTATTTGCTCTCTTCAGTTTGACAGTAACCATTATAAAACTTAAATATTTCTAGGTTTTCCAAATTTCCAAAATTACATATTATTCGTTTTCTTTGTATCAGAACACTGGAGGAATTGAAGCACCTCCGTCAATAATTTCAACACTTAAATTTTTTTTTTTTTTTTCTTACTTATACATGTATGATGAAATTTTCATAATAATAAATATGTTTTAAAAATTCACATAATTTTTCATAGGTTAATTATTATAATTAATTCGTATACAAGAAGAAACATAGATTAATTGGAAACTTATTCGAGAGTCGACGCATCCGCAAATACCACTTGGTTGTACTGACCACCCAGGTATCGCACGAGCAGGCAACCCTCCTGGATATCTTGGGCCATGTTCTGGAACAGAACTTTGTCCTCACAAAGGACTTTCGCCATCCGTGCTGGGAGGAACACGCTGAACGTACCATGGATGTCGACAGCCACCCGTTGTCCGAACCGTGTTTGTACTCTTCTTATGCTTGTAACTCGGTAATTTTTGAACATCTCCAAGTCTACCAACTTTCTCGTCGGTAGAAATTCTTCCAGTTTACCAATTTTACAGAGTTTGGTGAGATGCATTTTTTGGTCAGTTTTTTTCACTTCGTGCCTTTACTCTGTATTAAAGTTTAAATGCTCTAACTTTTTAATCACTTTGTTGAGTCTAGATTTTTAATCAATAATATTTGTCAAGTTTTCGATATTTTTCAAGAATATGTCAATTCGCTGCCGTAGTTCTCTTTGTTTCGAACTGCTCTTCATTAGCGGAGATGTAAGACTAATGTTATGGCGTGAAATTTTTGACTTTTATAGCCACATTTCTCCCATCAAGCGTACAATCGTTTAGAAATTTCGAGAAGCTTTATAAGCTACAGACAAAACGTCTGCGAAACTTTCCAGAAATTCAACGTCGCACCGAAATCCTTTGACCACAGACCGCTCAAAGTCAAGTCAAATCTCGTCAGACGATTCCGAGTATTGTTTTCGTCGGACGATTCCGAGAATTATTTGTCGACCTGAAATTCGTTCAAGGCCAAAGCGGGTCTTTTTCACGGCTACAGAACCTTCCGGAATTCAACGTCGCACCGAAATCCTTCGACCGTGGGCCGCTCAACGTCAAGTTGAAACTCGTCGGACGATTCCCAGTATTTTTTTTTCGTTGGATGATTCCGAGAATTGTTTATCAGCATAAATTCGTTCAGGGTCGTTGCATGAGCCTCCCAACGTCATACCTCCCCCTCGAAACCTCTCGATTATCGGAGAATCTTCTCGAACCTTCTGGAAGCTCAACCTGACACGTGCGAGGATTCACGGGGTGCGCTCGGTAATGTAGATTCTCGATCCCGCTCGATGAGCATGTTAACCGAAAGCGCTATTTATCTGGTAAGACTAAGACCCAAGGTAACTGATAGCTAATTTCACACACTTCTTACCGACGAAGAACGCACGAGGGATAAAAACTACGGCAATTTCGGGGATTTTTTACCAACGATTACGGTCATTTGGGTAATTTTTTACCGATGATCATGGTCATTGGGGAGATTTTTTACCGACGATTGATCGGCAGAGTGCATTTTATCTGACGAGGGTAGGGGTAACCTTCAAGGGTTTGCGTCTGGGTTTGTTGCAGTGATTGCGCGTCATTTACAACATCATTACATTATATGAATTTTGTGCAGATTCTAACTCTACTTCTAAACTTTCAATGATCTTATTCTCCTTTTCAATATTCTTTAGTATCGCTTTTTCCGTAACTGCACATTCAATTCCCACTGCTTCATCACGCTTCTTTTCTGCAACATTTAGTTTTTTCTTTTCTAAATATATTTGATAGGGATGATGTGCACTGTACGCAAGCATTAGAAAAACATTTGTTAAAGGTACCATGTGTATCATTCGGTTGTACTTTTTCAATTCATCGACAATCGATAGTTTCGCGTCCAGCATGCATTCTTTCATTCGAGTTCTTTCATTTGTCAAGATTCTACCAGATTTGTAAAAACCTCTTTCCACGTCAGCAGTACGTTGTGTTAATGCTAGGACAGCTTGAAATATTTGTTTGATAACAGGACACCTAGTATTAGATGCAGTTTTTAGTGCAACAATAGTATTGCAGTAATAATCTCACCTGTTATACCATCGCATAGAAAACGTAACCTTAAAGTCGATTGAATGTAATCTTCACTCACATGACAGTTTATAAATATCTAATTGTAAGTTGGTGACAGGTAAAAATTTAGCAAATTTTGTATATATTTAACAGTCAGAACTTTTTAAAATGTTTCCGAAGTGTGGACTACAAATTATAGACTACATTTAAGAATGTATTCATCAAATAATTCCTCATATCAATTTAATTTTCCTTCTTTGCAATGGGTTGTCGTTTGTCGATATACACTACCGGCGGAAAGTTTCCGGACAAGAGTTGGAAAAAGTGCCGGAACGGTTTTTTATGCCATTCCGCCGGTAGTTGGCCTAGACCAATTTGACTAACGGCATTTTAAAGAGGGGGGATTTACCTACATTTTGGCTTTTAAAAAAAATTTTTACGATTTTTTCGACACTTAACACCCAGTTTTAAAAAAGGACCATTTTTTGTCGTTTTTTTGTTCTTTTGCGAGTGGATCCCGTTTGCAGTAAGAATCTTTTTTATGCATTTCTCCGACTAAAATCGTAAAGGGGGAAGCCTAAGCTTCAATTTCGTTTTGTAGAAAAATTTTTGCGATTTTTTTTTCCAAATAATATTTCGTTTTTTTGTAAGAAATTAATAATTTTAAAATTGCTCCGGAGTACGAAAACGACGAGGTTTACATCAAAACCTCAAGATGATAAAAAGTTGCATTACTTCTTGTTGAGTTCATGAGAATTTTTTCAGATTTTTTTGCGAATTTTTTTTTAATCTATTTCCGGTCGGAGCTCGATTGATCTCAACACCATGATGATAATATAATTAAATTTTTTACTTACATATCATACTTTGATCTCGCCGAAGAAACCTATAAAGTGCGCAAGATCACGTATTCATCCGCCGAAAAGCTATGGGATTCCCTACAAAAATCATGGAAAGGAACACCCCGAGAGACATTCGAAAAACTTGTGGAGAGGATGCCTCGTGTGGTAAAGAGCGTGCTATCAGCGAGAGGAGGTTTCTTCGACGAGACCAAAGTATAATATGTAAGTCAAAAATTTAATTATATTATTATCATGGTGTTGAGATCAATCGAGCTCTGATCAGAAATAGATTTTAAAAAATTCACAAAAAAAAAACTGAAAAAATTCTCATGAACTCAGCAAGAAGTAATGCAACTTTTTACCGTCTTGAGGTTTTGTTGTAAGCCTCGTCATTTTCGTACTCCGGAGCAATTTTGAAATTGTCTATTTTTCATCAAAAAACGAAATATTATTTGGAGAAAAAATCCCGACAATTTTTCTACAAAACGAAATTGAAGCCTAGGCTTCCCCCTTCATGATTTGAGTCGGAGAAATGCATAAAAAAGATTTTTATTGCAAACGGTGTCCACTCACAAAAGAACAAAAAACGACAAACAATGGTCGTTTTCAAAACTGGGCGCTAAATGTCAAAAAAATCGTAAAAATTTGTTTGAAAAGCCAAAATGTAGGTAAATCCTCCCTCTTTAAAATGCCGTTAGTCAATTTGGACTAGACCAACTACCGGCGAAATGGCATAAAAAACCGTTCCGGCACTTTTTCCAACTCTTATCCAGAAACTTTCTGCCGGTAGTGTATGCTTAATGAATATGTTTCGATAAATTAAATTTGAGTTGAATTTTCTTAAAATCTTCCCATCTCAAATCTCTATACTGAAAGGAATAGTACATTTTAATTATAAAATCAGAAAGGCCCACAGGTGGAATGAGTAACGAGGACGGACGAGACGAACGCAACAACCTACGCTGAGAGACGCAGACTAGCTCCCGAACATTGGGTAACAGCTGTGTTCGTCAAACCTGGCGAAAAAAGTTCATACTCTGACATAATTAAAATAATACGGTAGACGATAGAGCCAACGAAGTGCCATGTGCACGGTGACGATTCCGCGGAAGACCAAAAACGGACTGTGCTTCTTGAAGAAAAAGACAGACGCATACGGACAAGAGGATTTCTGATGGGTGCTCCAGGACGCAGTCGATGACGCAGGCAACATCAGGGCGGGACCTCCAGGGCTCAACTGGAGGTAATGAACCGAAACTGTGTGACGACCACAGACGACGTGGTACAGGCACTAAGACAGAAAACAGAACGAGACGCAGACTTTGGCGTCCACATCTTCGGTTCGAACCATGCCAAGCAGTTCATGGCTGTGTGCAACTTAATGTCACGGAAAGCCAAGGTGCTGCCGGATAGGGGACTGGTAGGGATAGGTTGGGTAGGTTGCCACGTCCGACAGCGACAAACGGTGACAAAATGCCATACATGCCTAGGCTACGGACACACAAAAGCGAATTGCGTAAGCATGTCACGAACGCCGCATATTCACACCCGAATATATGATCATAACCATGTCAATAATTATTAATATCGCTTTAGAGACGAGGAAACATAGCTTTGAATTTATCAGTGAATTCATAATTATTCATCTACAAAACAGTTCGTGGCACGACCAAAGCGCAACGGCGTAGTTGACCGTCAGCAACGTCAGCATCACCGCGCCCGCCAGATCCCGGGTGTAATCAACACCGGGATGAGGCGTGCGCGAGATCACGCGCTTCGAGGATGACCGTCACGAGGCGAGCCTTTGTTCCGAAATTGTAAATTCAGCAAAAACCTCGCTCGCTGCCCGACGCTCCAAGGGGTGTCGGACGAGCGAGCGAAGTCAGTCCCGTTACAGACAGGATCAAACCAACGTCAACGGAAACAGGCTCCTTCCAAGCTGTCGAGTATAGAGTTATCAGTCTTAGAGTCACCGACGAATAGAGAGAGAATTCCTCTAATTCTACACGCGGTGTTCGAAGCGTCTCGCGTCGCGACGTCAGCCTTTCGAAGTTAGACTTCAAGTGTAGGAAGCTGTGCCACGAACTTAATTAAATTGTGTAGTCTTAATTGCATGTGAGTGAGAAAGAATGAGCGGTTCTGTGAATTCGGAGCTGAACCACCGAAGAGTAAGTGCGAGAGAGCGCGAGTAAACATTAAGATAAAACCATTGTAAGCTTCCCCGTTTCCCATTTCTCTTGCTATCTTTTTCATTAAACATTTTGGTTCCATAAAAAACATTCCTAAATTTAATATTGAAATTCTCCAATCCATTTCACAAGGATCGTCCTGTAGAAGGCGATCGCCAACTTACCCACGGAAAAATTAAATATAAACCTCTACGGTTACCTAGAGGGTTAAGTCGTCGCGTGCGAGACCGCTCCGCACGTGACAAGCAAGTACCGGACGAAGTGCTGCATGAAATGCGGCGAGACGGGACGCTACGCCACAGATTGTAAAAACAAACTGGCCTGTCCACTGTGCGCCGAGGCGGGACACGAGGTTGCGGCGCATCTCGTGGGGTCCGGGATGTGCACGGTGTTCCGCGTTACGCTGAAGAAGTGCAGGAAATAGGTCGGACGACGAACAGGATAATTCCGGGAAACCTGAACCAAAATAGGACAGCATATATGCCACTACCACAGATAGCAGACGAACACAACGCCGAGATCCTGATCCTGTGCAAACCGTACAAGATACGACGAACAAAGATATATATCATGAACGAAACTGAGAAAGTAGCGATCTGGGTGGAGAGATGCTCTCCGATCTCGAATCACCAGCTGTGACGTGGGGGACGACTACGTTTGGGCCAGGGTCAGCGCTATCACTTACGCCAGCGTTTACCTGAACCCAAACTGCACTGTGGCGCAAAGATGATGTCAAACGGAATACTGTCACGTGTGGCAATGACTGGTGGTCGAGGACTACATGGCCAGTGACAACCAGTACATCGCCTTCGAAGTGGCAGGAGAGACAACGACGACACGGACCAGCATCCAGCACCCCCCACGGTGGAACACGGACAAACTGGAAGTACGAAAATTGTAGGAGGAACTGGCGGCAGCACCGTCTCCGATTTTAGACGTTCCCTCAGAGTTGACTGGCCGGAGACAGGCGGAAAGACTGGCTGCTAGCGACACTAGACGCGAACAATGCCTTCAACTCGGCCAAGTGGATAGAAATTCTGGAGGCTCTGAGAGGCGACTTCGGGGTTCCATCGTACTTGCTCGGGTTGTGAAAGACTATTTTCAAATCAGACAAATAATATACAAGACAAAAGAAAAACAAGTAACACGACAGATCACCGCGAGGGCCGCCCAAGGGTCCATACTTGGACCAGACTTCCGGAACGATATCTAGACTGCCTGGTCAAACTGGAGCTCTTGCTGGGCGGTTGCTTAGTCGTATATGCTGATGATATGGCAGCGGTGACAGTCGAGCGTTCTTCAGAACTAGCGTAGTATAAACTGAACCAGACGATGAGATGAGTTGGGCAGTGGATGACTGACCACGGACTGCAACTCGCAACGGCAAAGGCAGAACTGGCGAATCTCACCAGAAAACGCATACCGATTAGAATACGCATGACAGTAAGGACAGACGAGATCGAGTCCGGAGGGGAAGTCAAGTATCTAAGGGTGGCCCTAGATACGAAGATGATTTTCTGGCCTTACACACAAGACAGTCCGGATAACGGCAGATAGGATAGCATCCCTAAGCCGCCTGATAGCAAACACGAACGGACCTAAACAGGGTGAACGGAAACTTTTAATGTCGACGACGCGACTCAATTCTCCTGTAACGAGCGGAGATCTGGGCGTATTCCATAAAGACTAAGAACTACTGCCACGCGATGACGACAATACAGAGACGAAGCGCGTTGAGAATCACCTACGGCACCGTTTCGGCATAGGCCGTCCGCGTCCTGGTGAAGGCGGGCGTGAATCTTATCGCTTTCCTTGCTTTCAGGCGCAAGAGAATCTAGGGTAGGGACACGGACACTGCACGACAGGACGCGGAAGAGACATCACCCTACAGACGTGGGAACAACGATGGACGGAAGAAACAGCAGAAAACTGGACGAGACGACTGATACAGGACCTGAGACCGTGGATCCGAAAGCACTTTGGGGACGTAAATTTCTACGTCGCCCAACTTCTGACGAGGGACGGTTACTTCGGACGATACATGCACAACATGGGCAAAGTACGGACACCAAAATGTACTGTAACGGACAGCTGGTCGAGGTCACCTCCAACATCAGCCATGGTCGTACATACGATAAATCCCAACAACAACTGACGTTGTCCGACGGCTCGTGACACACACTAATTCAACGATCCACCGCATCGACGAAGCCCACCGATAAGACAGAGACCATGACGATGTAGCGTGACAGGTGATCATGACGAGTATAGGAAGGAGAGCCACGGAGAGCATCGTCAGCAGTTGACCGGCATAGCGCCGAACTGAGTCACTCGTTATCAACTCTGTTACGGGGAGACTTCAGTGAAATTTTCGTGAAAAATGACCGAAAAATCGGTTTCCGGTTTTTTACGGAAAAACGTTCGTTGAACCATCCCCCACCTGAGAAAAATTTGACATTGCTGAAATATTTTTTTTTATGTGTTTTTTTGCCCGACAAAAAAAAATTTTGAACTTTTCACTGTCATAATGGGTCCACTTTCGAAATTTTTCAAAATATGTCTTTGGATTCGTGATCAGCGATCCAAAAAACGTTTGAGTACCAATTTTCGGGCGGAAGTCCATCGAACTGTTCCATTATTTTTTGAAAGTAAAGGAACGCGAAGTTAACAGGCTGCCTTTGCGCCACATCATTGGTCGATAAAATTGCGGATAACTCTCATACCAGTCATTGTGACATATACTCTAAGCATCTAGGTATGAAAATTTCTATGGGTTAGCAGTTATTCCCCGCGAATGTGTTTGCCAAGCTATTTTTCGAACGATAGATTGGACGAACTGTGACAAATTTGCTTGTGGTTTGAACTACTCCGACGTGAATTTTGAAGAGATCTGCCTCTCAAAATAACTCGAATCAGCACTTGCTCGACGTCAAATGCTACAGCTGCGGTTATGAAATGGGTGAAAATTACACAAATCCACGTACCAATGACAGTCCAACAAGGCCACCCTCCAAAATGAATAGGCGAGTATTTGATGGAATGATTAGCATTGGACTAGGGCACTTAAGTATCGAAAAATTCTGTGCTGAGATGGGTATCGAAGGCATGAGAGTCAGTAGCTTCAATAGTCATGTGGACCAGGTGATTGCAGAGACAGAGAAGTTAGAATCGAGAGTTTTCGAGAAAGGTAGAAAAACTGATGGAAGAGCGCATGAAGTAATAGATCCCTCAATGAAGAGTGGGGTAGTACTTGACGTCGCAGTATCTTACAACGGTACGTGGCGCAAACGAAGCCTTCCATCGTTATATGGAGTAGGAATAGTCATCGACATCATTACTGAACTGGCCATCGATTGCCAGGTACCCTCAATATATTGCCAGATGTGTATCGTTGTCGCAGCCCAACTAGATGCTACTTCGCCCAATTTTGCAGTGTGGCAGGATGGTCATAAATCAGAATGCAGTAAAAACTACAGTAGCAACCGCAGTTTCTGAGTTCAACATGGGACCGCTCCATGCTCAAAAAGCAAAGATATCAGTGAGGTCTGAGAAGGTCGCAGATAATGCAAAAAAGATGAGCCAGCAACGAGATGCCAGATGAAAGCGTAAGGCTGAATGGAACGCAACGAGGGAGTGCAAGAAAACCAGACGAACAGTGAAAATTAAAAAAACCGCTGCGGAGAAGGCTGAAACAGAAGCTGAAAGGACAATGTATGGTGCTGAAGAATTCTAACGGTTTCTTCACAGGACTAATTTGCAAGCAGTCAGCTCCAAAGTAAAATTCAATTATATTATTGTATAGTAGACTCAAATGTGGGCTAGATAAATATTAGTTGATCATTTTCATTTACTCGATATATTACTAAAATATTTGTCTAGCCCTAGTAATCATTCCACAATAAAACAATTGGATTTTTCTTTGCCTTTATGTTCCGGAGTGAGCTCATTGAAAATTGAATGATTGTGAAGGAAGAAGCGGAGTAAGAAGAGGGTTGACCTCAGAACAGATACGCAGAAACCGATTTGATACAAACTGGCACCGAGGAATGAAATTGAAAAGATCAATCAAAACAGCAATAGAAACTAACGAGCGACACATAATTTATCAATACATTACTTACATTCTAAAATGAATTATGATTCGATTCAAATAAATGGAATTGAAACAAACAATTACTGAATAATGAATTGTTTTCCTTTTGACCGTATTTTATATGGTCCAAATCAATGTTAAGGTCAACTAAGTCGAAGTGTCTTATATCTACAGTAAATATCTCATTCTGTGCATACTTCATATTTGCTTCTTAGCAGGTCATGAAACTGAATTCATTCAATCGCGTTTATCTCAGAACTATGTTTTCAGGTATTCAACAAATTCCTTGCGCATTAGTTTTCATTCAATCATTTTGCCCTTTGACAGATATATTCTTAGGCATATTATCTTGAAATCGTTGCAGGGAATTTTAGCTCCGGTGAATGTAACTCATTTCCTAGCCTAAAATATACTAAAAGTTGTAGCAAAAAAAAATTTAAATAGTTGAAGTAATAGTTTCAATGACTTAGAAATCTCTAATCGAAAATTCCCTGCTACAAATTTTAGTCTGTGGTATTAAATGTATCAACAAAAAGTTTCAACCTTCTATGATGAAACCTTAGAAAAAAATGCATAACTTTGGAATTACTTGACCTGTTAAGCTGAATTTTGGATCAGATTCTAGTTTTAGGACTGTAAATAACTGGTCCAATTTTCAAAGAAATTGATCAAAATATACGGGACTTTTTTTTTCACCGAAGTCTCCCCTGAAGGAGCAGTTGACCGGCATATGGCCGAACTGACTGACCCAGATCTTGTAACGGGGTGTTCCTCGTTTGGATGGCACTGTCGAATTTAGCTTCAGTAACTTGTAAAATAGAAATGCGAGCACAGCGCTTAGTTTCAAACTTAGAAAAGTTGAGAAAGAGTAGAATCCACGAAAACACGGGATGTCTATAGAGAGATAGGAATTTCAGCATAAAGCATAATATAAAATTTGAACAATAAAACGATCAGGAGCCTAACGAACCTATGAATTCTCGCAAAATTATTTTAGTTTGTTATTTTTCACTGTTCTTTTTAAGAATTTAGTTAATCTGAGCGCTGAGCGCGACATTGTATTATTTCGTTTGTTGTCTTGAACAATTTACTTTGATTAAAAACTTATTTTGGTTGAGTTGCAAAATTTATACAACGCGTGTATTTCTCTGTCCTACACGGTTTGTTTATTTAGAATTACACATTGGATAGAAAAAACAGGCAGCCAAGGTCATCCGTGGTCTACAGGATAGCCGTTGTGTAAGGGTCGTCAACTCAAGACTGATTGTGAGAGTAGGGAGGCGATTCTGTTTACACCGAGTTCGCAGACAAAAGGAAGCACAAGGAAACCCGTATCTCCGAATAAGATGACATACTCCTCAGTCTATTGTCTCCGATACGTTGCTTAAGCAAGACTGCTGTTGTCATACGTAAGGGAGCATAAGAAAGAGGAGATTGTTCAAAAAAAAATGGGTGCGTGTACTTATGTACGCGCGTGAGAAGTTGTACTTCTTTGGCATCATTAAAAAATACACAACATGTCAAAATCTTCTGTCACACAATGATAAAGAAAAGAAGTATGTCATAAAAAACAATAAAACAAATAACGGATGTCTTACATTATATTTAAATAATCTATTAAATTTTTGTCACGAACTTTTTATTAAATGTTCTATTAAATTTATTTCTTTATTTTGTAAATATTAAAAAACCAATAATAAATATTCAACGTTGATAATTTAATAATATTTAGTATTAATTATATTAAATAATGGTATTTTAACTTATATCAATAAATAATACATACGGATAACTAACCTCAATTATATTGGAGCACTTGAAAAAGTATTTTAGCACAATTTTTTCACTAATATTCACAAATAGTAAATAATATAAATCCAAATATTCAATTTAAATCACTACTGAATATATTTTATTGCCACATATATAATTCGCACTTGTATGGTGTTCAGTCAACACCCAAACTGCCCGGGCGAAGCGAAGTTCGGCTTACCCGCAGCAAGAAGGCAGCACTAAGCAGAGCACAGATCACCCGACAATCGATAGCCAATCAATGAATCTCTAGTTCAAATTCACTGACACTTGCGCATTTCGCTATTCTCTGACGTCATTCGCTATGAATTTTCTGATTGGCTCTTAGCTATGGGACATGCTTAGTCTTCCTCACGGGGAAGAAGACTCGTTTTCTAACGGTTTCCGCCATTATTCTTCTTTCGGCTACCTCAAGATCACCTCGTGTTCTTCTCGCAGCTAATTTTTCTAATTGCTTGGCTTCTGATAACCAAAATTACTGTGTGTAAATTCGCTTTAAATCAATTATTTAACTAATTGTGATGTTGGGTGCATTCGCTGCCACGTGTTACTCTTGGCATTGTATGTATTCGGGTAATTCGCTAACTGTATATAGTGTACAATAAATATCATTATAATTTTTTGTTTTTTGCCAAATTCAGTGCGCGCAGTTTTTTATTTTCTCTTTTTATTGTGACAAACTGTATCAGACCAGATCCCGAATTCCTCTATTGTTACTCGCTATAACATATGGAAATAAAACACGTGTTGTAACTGTAAAAACTAAAACCATGTGGATAAATATTCAGCTTTTTTTCGAGACTTAATGAATTCGGTTGAGTGGGCAACTTCATCCTGTTAATTTTGTGTTACAGTGATGCGCGCGCATGAATTCGGTTGAGTGGGCAACTTCATCCTGTTAATTTAGTGTTACAGTTTTGTGTTACAGTGATGCGCGCGTATCCTGAAATTTCACTCTCATCAGTTTTTCATAACGCGCCTAAAGAAGTATAACTTCCAAAAAAACAAGGCGGCGTTTGAATTCCCGAAGTCCTCGTAGGTATATGAGTCAGTGTGTTTTTGGGTCGGAAAGACTGACCCTACCTTTTGCCCATCAGAGGTGGTCTTCAAAATTTTCAATCTAAACCTTAATTTCTGTGTTTAAGGCAAAGAATCTGACAATAACGGGGCTTTCTCATAGGTTCTAGCCTCGAGATAAGCCGCACACGTTACAGTAAGTGTATATACGACAGATCTGGACCACACAATGGCGGCGTTCCCCCCTAGCTCCCCCCTAGCCCCCCCTCAGCCCGAGGGAGGCCGAATCTGGATTGAGCCCCCCCACGACCCCAGCGCTCTCTCTCTCTCTCTCTCTCTCTCTCTCTCTCTCACGCACGCACGCACGCACGCACGCACGCACACACACACACAGAGACTTGTTTTCCGCCGAACGTCATAAACGTAGGTATTCGGGGCAAGGGCTCTGGGCCCCGATTTTTTTTACCTGCATCGCCCACTACCTGCACTTCGTTGACCGATTTCCATTACATACACGCTTGGGAAACTATACATGGCTACTCTACTCACAGCATTTGCGCAGATTTTCATACTTAGGTGGGCGTCCATCGTAGGCGGCGGTGGGTTCGTGGAGAGGGGGAGGGGGAGAGGGTGAAAACCTGTTCCAACACGCTTTTAGGCAAGATGCAGCTGCGGAACCGGGTGACTTCAAACGAGCAATAAACCGTAAAAATTTAGGGATGGTGCGGGCGGGGACTGCGGACCCCGCCGTCTTTGACGTCATTTTTTTACATGAATTTCATCATCTCTGCAGAGCCGGGAGAGCAATAAAACCCAAAAATTTAGGGATGGCGGGTCGGGTAAAGGGCGGACCCAGCCGTCTCTGACATCATTTTTCCCTCCGAGATGCGCAGAACGCAGTGCGCACCGCATCTCTGACGTCATTTTTTCCTCCGATATGCGCAGAACGCAGTGCGCACCGTTCCCAAATTCTTGTGATCTATCGGCCTATATATAAGCTCAACGCATCCGACGCAAACTCATCAGTCTAACACGATACGTGCAAGTCAAAAGCCTATAATTTTCATTTCTCTGACATACAATTGTTACCTATAACCGTTAAAGTCATGGCAGTCGAAGCGTATATGGGACTTGCAGAGCAGATGAAGGGGACGTACAATTTGCTGAGAGAGCAACCACCCGGAGAAGATAATGACGCTGTCATCAATCATTGGACTGATGTTGGAATTGCAAATATCCAAGTTCTGCGCGATATTTCCATGCAACGAGGAACAACCGTTGGTGCGAAAATACGGATCCAACATGATCCGTATTTTCGCATGATATGATCGCACTCCTGCAATCTTGGGTGACGAAGATCAAGCAGTTGCAGCAGTGCGTAGTGGTGACGGGTGGAAATATCGGTACTCCTGCGGGTGTACAATGGGACGACGTGGATAGTGCTTTTGCCAGCCGAATCAGAACGGGGGTTGTGACAAATCTCCGTCAAAAAAATTTGAACGTCTTTCTGAACGATGTGCAGCGCGTCGTCACCGAGAAGTTGGAGCTGATACTGCGCGAGGAAGGAAATGTGAAGGTTAGGCTCATATTATCATGCAAATTCGAAAATGTCAAGCACGAAAAGATCTCTACCGAAGTTAAGAGTTTCAACACCTCCAACGTGGCGATTCTTCTCCCATCGAGCGATATAAATGGTTGGTTTACACGTGCACGGGGTGATCTGCTATCAAAGGTGGAAGATTTCGAGCAACGTGATTCCGGCTGGAGTATGATTGAGATCCTCAACATCGCTGTAAATATCAATCGCTACCAGCCTCTCGCCGCGGGGGCTTCAACATTCATCGAGCTGCCCCAAGACATTCAACGGAAGAGAGCGGTGGTGAACGTGATGAACGAGGACGAAGGATGCCTCCTCTGGTCCGTCACAGCAGCCCTCCACCCGGTCAACACCCACACCGATAAGACTCACAACTATCGTCGCTATATTTCCGAGTTGGACTGTACAGGTATCAAATTCCCTGCTACTCTACATGATGTAAAAAAGCTTGAGAGGTTGAATAATTTGCGAATCAACGTATATGGAATAAAATCTCAAACTTTTTCGCATCATGCAGAATCAGATAAAAGCGTCATCGTGCCAATTTATTTGAGTAAAAATTTGCACAGCGCAAACATTGACACGATCCATCTTCTAATGGTTGAGAGTAATCCGGAAGACGATATGACTGCTGAGTTTGCACCGAGATTCTACTTTGCTTGGATTAAAAATCTTTCCCGATTGGTGAGCAAACAATTGTCTGATCATGATGGTCGACTGTTTTTATGTGACAATTGTTTGTGCCACTTTACCGTGAAACATGCCTACGACAATCATCGACAAGATTGTATTATGCTAAATAAAGTATGCATGGAATTTCCCAAGTGTGAAGATTTCGTATTTTCCAATTTTCAAAACAAAGGCACCGTTCCATTTGTCGTATACGCCGATCTCGAATGTATATTAAACCCTGAACCTGTAGATGAATTTGAAACTCGTAAGACTTGTGAAATTCAAAAGCATGTCCCGCACAGTGTAGCGTACAATATACATTGCGCGTACGATGAGACTTTATCGGAGTTTCACGGTAAACGCGGTGTCGATTGCATAGATTGGTTTATAAAACAGCTTATGGATTTATCAATTCAAGTAGAGTCACGCATCAAAAACATAATTCCGATGAAGTCTCTTACCCAAGTGTAACGCGATCGTCACATGCGCGCAAAAAATTGTTATATTTGCGAAAAACCGTTTACCCCTGAGGAGAAAAAGTGTTACGATCACTGTCACTTCACGGGTAAATATCGTGGTCCTGCTCATAATCGGTGTAATTTGAATTTCAGAGAGTCGCACACAATTCCGAAAGTTTTCCACAATTTGTCCGGTTACGATTCTCACTTTTTAATAAAATCCCTCGCGTCAACTTTCCCCGGTAAAATTACACTGCTACCCATAAATAAGGAAAAATATATATCCTTCACGAAACGCGTCGATGAAACAATGATGCACTTGAGATTCATCGATTCGTTTCGATTTATGGCTAGCAGCATCGATAAACTTTCCACATATTTGACCGATACCGATAAACGCATAACACGTAAATTTTATAATAACCCGACTCAGTTCAGTTTGATGACCCGCAAACGCGTATTTCCCTATGAATACGTCGATTGTTGGGGGAAACTCGATGAAACGCGATTACCTGCAAAGAAGCATTTCTACTCGCACCTCTGCGATGCAAATATTTCAGACACCGATTACGAGCACGCAAAAACTGTTTGGGGGGAATTCCATTTAGAGTCATTGGGGGACTATTCAGATTTATATTTGAGGACCGATGTTCTTTTGCTTGCCGATATTTTCGAAAATTTCCGCGCTAGCTGCTTCAAAACATACGATTTGGATCCGTTGCACTACTACGCTGTACCGGGACTTGCTTTTGACGCGATGCTCAAGCATACTAATGTAAATTTGCAACTTTTAGACAACCCTGAAATGTTGTTATTTACTAAAAGAACCATTTGAGGCGGCGTAGCACAATGTTCTAATCGACACGCTCGGGCCAATAACAGATTCATGAGAACAGATTTTGATCCAAACAAAGCGGAATCGTATCTCACGTATTTTGACGGGAATAATCTGTACGGTGCAGCTATGAGCGTGCATTTGCCAATCGGTTCGTTCGAGTGGGAGTATCAGCACATCGATATAACAAGCCATCCGGACGATTCGTCGATCGGTTACTTTCTGGAGGTAGATTTGGACTATTCTGTGGAACTCCACGAGGATCACAAAGACTTACCTCTTTGCCCCGAACATTTTACTCCTCCAGGTAGTAAAAATGCCAAACTCGCGACCACCATTCACCCCAAAACAAAGTATATATTGCACTATAGAAATTTGAAACAGTGTTTGAGTTTAGGATTGAAATTAACGAAAGCGCACAGAGTTTTAAAGTTTGCACAATCTCCATGGCTTGAGCCTTACATCACTCTCAACACAGACATGCGTAAGCGGTCTAGGAATGAATTTGAGAAAAACTTTTACAAACTCATGAATAACGCTGTGTTCGGAAGACTATGGAGAATGTGCGAAATCATTAAGATGTCAAATTGGTCACAAAATGGGAGGGAAGAGGTGGTGCGAGGACGCTTATTGCCCGAGCAAACTTTCACAGCTGCACCGTATTTGGCACTGATATGGTTATCATTGAAATGAATCGTGTCAAAGTTCACTTCGCCAAACCTATTTACGTCGGCGCATCAATTCTAGATCTGTCAAAAATCTTTCTCTACGATTTCCATTATAATTATATTAAAACCAACTTTTCGAATAAATAAGCCACATTGATGTATACCGACACAGACAGCCTTATTTATCAATTCAATGTGCCTTATATCTACGATATCATCAAACGTGATGTAGATACAATGTTTGATACCTCTGACTATCCTCCCGACAATGTGTATGGTATTCCCCTCAAAAACAAAAAACAACTAGGGCTAATGAAGGATGAAAATAATGGTAAAATTATGACAAAGTTTGTGGGACTGCGAGCAAAGCTGTACACATTCACTACGATGGGTGAGGATGGGGAAAAATATGACAGTGGCGTGAAAGTGAGTAAGCGCGCCAAGGGTGTAAGAAATTCATCGATAAATAGCATCACGTTTGATGATTATAAGCGCTGTCTGACGGCTTACCAAGAGTTGACTTTTCCACAGTGTTTAATACGCAGCAAAAAATACGAAGTAAGCACGATCGTAGAAAAAAAATTGGCTCTGAGTTGGCAGGATGACAAGCGGCAATTGATACCTGGACAGACCGACACCGTACCTTGGAGGTTTGTCCCAGCCTCCCAATAGCTATATGATAAAACTGTAGACGTAAAATTGATGTAAATATTTGATGTTTGACGCCTCGGACGACCCACCATCGGGCGGAAACGTTTCACCATCAATACGCTGTTTAATGGATTTAAAAATGTGAATTCAAATACTTAACAATTACTTATTTATTATTATTAATATATCGAGCAATTATTTATATTTATTCGTTTGCCACGAGAAAAGTTTTCAGAAAATAAAAAAACGTTTTCAGAAAATGAAAAAATTTTTCTGAAAACGAAAAAAAGTTTTCAGAAAATGAAAATAAGTTTTCCAAAAAATAAAATGTGTAAAAATCGTATGGCATATTATCATCATTATTATTGTTGTTGTTGTCGTTGTTGTTGTTGTTGTTGTTGTTGTTGTTGTTGCTGTTGCTGTTGTTGTTATTGTTGTTGTTGTTATTGTTGTTGTTGTTGTTGTTGTTGTTGTTGTTGTTGTTGTTGTTGTTGTTGTTATTATTATTTTCGTAGTACAGAGTATGGCATATGTGCGTACAAAGAAGATAAAATGTGGAAATATTTGTATATTCAAAATCTTTTATTGTAATTCGGAAAATACATACAAATTATGTTACATGTCTGTTTTATTTATCCAACTATTATGCGAATTATCAAAACCCAACCACTTTACATAGAACAGATTCATCCGTTTGCGTAATACCTTCCCCACAAGGTAGCATTGGGATATTTCACTTTGGTGAGCTCTTCCTCATAGAAGCCCCCCTCGATGGGATGATCTTGATAATCGGTAAGTTTGTAGGTGGGTGGATTGGTATTTTTCACCTCACTCACGGTGAATATTTCAGTCGTTCAATTGGGTGTATAGCCTTTTCCGAATACATTCTTGTACTTGCTGATTCGAACTCGATCGCCTACACTGAATTTCCGCGCTCGATCACTTCGTTTGATTTGCCGAGGCTTGTACACGCTACGATACAGCTGTTTTTCATTCTCCGTGCTAACATCCTGTAAGTTTTATTCGAATCGTGCGATGCTTGGTGCTATTGTAGGACTTCATTGAATCAACCCAAAATATTAATCTACTTGTGAAATCCTAGGAGAGTAAACCGCATCCACATTTTATTTTTTCAATGTTCGACTAAAACATTCGCATATCGACGCCTTTAAGTTGCTGAGTGTCAAATACATGTTGATATTGTGCTACATCCTGAGGGCTTTCAATTTTCTGTTGTGAAATTCTTTGCATTGATCAACGTATAGATGTGCAGGTATACGGCTCTGAGTCAGTACAGATTTCATAGCAGCAGCCGCATCTTTCCCCCCCACCACGGATGAGGATGAAACAAAAATGTGACAACGGTGTTAAAGTGGGTAAGCGTGTCAAGGATGCCAAAAGTGCAACGTTGAAAACCGTCACGTTTAACGATTATAAGCATCGCATGGGGAGGCTTACAAAGAGTTGGTCCATACCACAATGCCTAATACGTAGTAAAAAACATGAAGTTAGTCCCATTGTACTGAAAAATTGACGTTGAGTTGGCAAGACTGTAATATGCAACTGGTACCTGGACAAACAGACACAATACCTTGAGGGGGTTACCACCACCCCCACAATAAACTGACCATAGGATAGAACTGAGGGCATAGAACTGCTGTAAGGACAACCCCATCATCAAACAGAGATAATTCTTCAACAATACGATAGATCCGTGCGAAACTATACACATTTACCACCACGGTTGAAGACGAAACGATACATATCAACATTATCAAAGTGAGCAAACGTGTCAAGGGATGCGAAAACTGCAACGATAAATAACATCACGTTTAATGATTATAAGAACCGTCTGAGGGACTTACCAAGAGTTGATCAACCTCACAGTGTTTAATACGTAGTAAAAAACGCGAGGTTAGCCCCAATGTACTGAAAAATTGATCATGAGTTGACATGACGGTAATATGCAACCGATACCTGGGCAAACGGGCACCAGAACTTGGAGGGTGTGCTGCAGCCCCGCAATAAACTAGCCGTAGGCTGGAACCGAGGGCATAGAACCGTTGTAAATATATGCGTTTGATACCCAGGGCAATACTTCATGAAGCAGAGACGTTTCGCCAGCAATACGATATTGAGCAGATCGAAGTTTTAAAATTCGAATACCATGTAAATTCATGTATTCATCAATTATTTATTTATTTATTATTAATATATTGAACAATTATTCATATTTATTCGTTTACCACGAAAAAAAGTTTTCCGAAAATGGAAAAAAGTTTCCAGGAAACGAAAAAAAGTTTTCCGAAAACTTTTTTCCCATTTGATTAACACGTAAAAAAAGTTTTCAGAAAATGAAAAAAAGTTTCCAGAAAACGAAAAAAAGTTTTCAGAAAATGAAAAAAAGTGTTCAGAAAACGAAAAAAAGTTTTCCGAAAACATTTTTCCCATTTAATTAGCACGTAAAAAAAGTTTTCCCGAAAACATTTTTCCTATTTAATTAACACGTAAAAAAAGTTTCTAGAAAACAAAAAAAAGCTTTCAGAAAATGAAAAAAAGTTTCCAGAAAACGAAGAAAAATTTCCGAAAATGAAAAAAAATTCATCAAAAAATAAAATAAGCATTAATCGCATCGAAAAATTATAGATTATCATTATTATTATTATTATTATTATTATTATTGTCGTCGTCGTCGTCGTCGTCGTCGTCGTCGTCGTCGTCGTTATTATTATTATCATTATTTGAAGGCCTTTGATCACGGCAGGCGATGGTGGAGGTACCCCCTGCTACCAGGGTCCGGCACTATCGACGTCGAGGCCGCCTGCAGCCCCTCTGTACCGCGGTCTAGGAGGACCTCGATCCTCGCCCTTCCAAGGTCGTCGCAGGAGCTGTCCTTGCTCGAGTAGTAATTACCCCTGGATTTAGAGTTCACATGATTGAGGTACGCATACGACGTCCTGGCGCGGAGCTTCGGGGGCGGCTGTTGTGCCGAAGGTGGTCTAGTGGAGTAAGTCTCCCGCAAAGCATTTCTAGATACCAGGTTCGATTCCTGGCACCGTCGTTAATTTTTCTATTCACCAAAAACATGTTCGAATTCACTTCTCTTTGCCAATGCCGTTAAACAATTTATCATCGACTTCTCTAATCCTATATACTTGAAGTTCTGTCCCGATTTGTGTTACCTGTAGCTCAACTACCGTTTTATAACTCGTCACAGATTTTGTTGAATTATGGACTACTAGCAACTCAACTTTGACTTCGTATTTCCCCACTTTAAGAGAACAATGAAACTCTCCCCGAGTTGAAGATTGTCTTTCGACCGTATGCAAAAACTATTCTATCAGACCTTATTGCCGAAACGCAAGTTATACCTTGCTTTTTGCACCATTGCCACGTATCATGAC
The DNA here is from genome assembly GCF_021155785.1 of Neodiprion fabricii. Taxonomy (NCBI): domain Eukaryota; kingdom Metazoa; phylum Arthropoda; class Insecta; order Hymenoptera; family Diprionidae; genus Neodiprion; species Neodiprion fabricii. Next base: position 14,958,426 of record NC_060243.1, read on the forward strand.
TTATAATATTTCACGCTGATGCCGAATCGACTACGATGGCCATTGATATTCCACCTACTTCAGCGGAATCTGTCTTCTCGATCACATTATTGATTGAATCCCACGCCGTCAGTGTGAACGCGTAGTCCACCGCGCTGTTGTCCTGGCCCAAGGGGCTAGTCACTCTCGAGAATACTCGCGTCTTACTGTCTTATTTAACTTATTTGCCTTATCTATCTAAAGACTCGTCGATACTCATCGGTACTCGTCACCAGCAAATAAGTTAGATAAGGTAGTAAGAAGCGACTATACATACATCGAGAGTGACTAGCCCCTCGTCCTCGCTTCGACCATCTTGACTGGATCCGACTTCTATTTGTTTTGGTTATTCGGTTTCTTTTGCCGCTCTACTTTGTTTTTAGACGTCTTTTCCGTTTTACAGACAATCGCGTAGCGACCTCTCTTCTTGCACTTCGCACATTTTTTATCCCTAGCTGGACAAAATTTGTCACTTGTCATGTGACCTGAACGACCGCATCCGAAGCATTTAAAACTTTTATTCTGATCTCTAGCCATCCCTGGCGACTTGTTAGAAATCCTTGTGACCGATTCCCTACTCGTCAACTTGGCTTGTGCCATCGAGCACTTGCACGATGTCTAGTACGTCTGCCAAGGTCATCTTTTCATTTTCCAATGAACGTTTCCACAATTCCGACGACTTGCACCCACAAATGATTTGGTTCAAGCTTTGAAGTAGCATCAACATTTGTCCAAAATTGCAGTTCAAACTTCTAATATTCGGATACATGATCGAGATTTCTTTTACTTAGATAATATTTTTATTAAGATAATCAATGTTATTAAATATGATTTCTTTAAGTAGAGCAATACCACCTTCACCAGCTTCTTCATCACATAATCGTGACTGCCTGATTGGTAGCTTTTCTAAACAATTTACCATCTATGACTGAACCCTCGACAATATGAAATTGAGCCAGATTACTTGTCACGGCTATTTTTAGGATTTTTGTTGCTAGCGTCTTCACTTTTCCTGCTACCCTTGTTGGTATATCAACTTGTCATGGGAAATCCCAGACGTACATTCAAAGTAAGCCAGGTTCCTCATGATCGTCAGCTGAGATGCACCACCGCTGATAACGTGGACTACGAGTCGTCCGCATAAGTTGCTTTGTCTTACACATCTTACGCGTGGTTTTTCACCAGGCTGTCTTTATCCTCAAGCCACACCGATGCTTACGTTATATTTCCTGCGTGTACATTTTTAATCTTTACTTTATTCGCAATAAACAAAAGACGACCTGACAATTAATCCACCTGATTGAATAACTTATCTCGTGGTAAGCCTCGAAATTCTCTAGGCTTACCTGGCAATCCTAGGCCCGAGAACGAGGCGGTAAGCCAATACCGATCGTGTGGCAACACAGGTAGGTTTCCACACAATAAACTCATATGTCTTCCTAGGGGTTTATTATATGGGTAATCCGTCTCTTTGATCACTTTTGTCAAAAATCATAAATAGGAGCCACATTTTTCCCCTTCAGTACATTTATGACTCGTGCTCAAGCTTAAGTTATACTTTTCATTTACAGGGAGATAAACCACGTAGTTAATTATGCTACTGTTACAGTTACTTTCGCCGTGGTCACAAGCACACTTGTAACACTTATCTGCACTATGGTGCTTTTTAGAAAAGTCGATATAGCCGCAGCATTTAAAACATCTGTTTAGATTAAATTCATCTACTATTCTACAACTTTGCCATCCTACGTATATTCTTTTTGTGTTCATGAAGACAGAATATACTTCTCTGTTTACTTCAAGGGTTCCCGTGTGCGACTTTGTGTTCAGCTTCCTAGTACTTTGGACATTCGGCATTCTTAATTTATCTTGCAGATCATAAAACTTTTTTCTCTCGATGATTTCCTTTTCTAATGAGTCATTTTTATAATCGAAATCTGCATTAATTCCTATAACTTTTATTAAAGGACTCTTCTGCTTGTCGATCGTGACCTTATACTATTCATTGATCACTGCTGTTCCATGAGGTTCTTAATTTCGTTTCCACCAAAGCATTTCAAAATGATTTTATTCTTATTCACTTTTTTGTATGTAGCAATTACAGGTGTTTTAGCAATGATTTTTTTCTTTATTTCCTTCTCAATATTATCTATATTATCTTTTTAACTACACTCTATAATCATAGAGGGTATGTTAACTTGATTAAAGCTATTGTCCATTATACCTTTGCTTGCTTATATTGCCAGATTTCACAACCTGAGAAAATGCGATGTTTCTGTTAGTGTTAAATTTTTCAATCAATAGACTATTTTTGCTTTTTAATTTGTCATATAACTTCATCTGGAAATTACTGTATTGGTCTGAATATAAGTCGTGGTTTTTGGTAAGAGATCTTACCCTCAAAAACCGTACTAGACTTATATTCGGGACTTTGTAGGGAATTAGCATTATCAACTGAAAACTTCGTTATCGATCGATAATCCTAATATTTTAGCGATGCTACGCATATTCGCGCAGTGCGCGTGCCCAATCTCAAAGATCGAAGATTCAAACTTCAATTTTTCGAAGCATCAGTCTGAAGTCGGGGTAAACAAGTTGTTAATTTGATATTTCACGCGTGTAATAATTGAGAATTGTTAAAAATCAATGTTCGGAGTGCATATAGAGTGAAGTCTCGGGTTTCACAGACAAATCAGGTACAAAAAAAAGTTCGTCATAGTTGTAATGCGAACTTCAAACTAATGGTTGTGCGGGAAGCCGAAAACACCAACAATTGCCGAGCCGTGTTAAAATACGATATAATAGAAAAAATGTATGCGACTGTTTTAGAGCACATAGATCCGGCTTCTGCCAGATTTCTATACAGAATTGGATAATCGAGTCGCAGCCTTTGTGCGCGAAAAAAGAATGCAAGGTTTGGCAATTACGTGCGGAGTTATACAATTCAAGGGATTGGAAATAGTTCCATGAGTATTCCACGAATGCGGTTTAAAACTAGTATGGGATGGTGTAAATGTATGATGAGAAGACACGGTTCAACTGTACGGTAAAGAACACCTCTCACCCAGTGCCTAGCCAATGATTTCGAAAAAAAACGTAGTCAAGTACCAGCGATTTGTATTAAAATTAAGGAAAGAGTACAACTATCTACTTGGCCAAATGGTTAGTGCTGACTAGACACCAGTATATTTTGATATGCCATCAAATACGACGGTCGGAGGTGCAAAGAGCGTACTCATCAAAAGCTCTGAAAGTAAGAAATTAAGGATAATTGTAATGTTGGTGGTGCTAACTGACAGCACTAAACTTCCACCGCACATTGTACCAAAACGCAAACGGTACCGAAAGAAACGCTACCACTTGAAATATACGTTCGCTGCCAAGACAATAGGTGGATGTCTGAAGATCTAGTGCAAGACTGGCTGAGAGTGGTATGGGATAAGCGACCTGCCGCTCTGCTGAGTTGGAGGGTAATGTTTGTTCGAGATGCTTTCCGTGGGCACACAACTGTCACCGTAAAAAGTCAAATCCAAAATTTAAAGTCAGATTTAATCATCATCTCAGGAGGCATTTTGTCTCACAAGGAAACTGCCTGAGGTGCCCCCCCCCCCCCCCCCCCCCCCCCCGATTTCGACCATTTGAGGATATGTTGTTCTCCATCAAAATATAAGCGATACGTATTTCTTTTTATCGGCGGAAGAACGGTTTAAAGGGGTGAATACCTTGATAGTGGTGGTAACTTTAATTTCTTCAATGGTATACAAACCATTCCATGTTAACTTTCCGATTTCTTTCAATGTTTTTTATTTGAACATATGTTCAAATTGTCGAAATCGGGGGGAGGGGGAACCTCAGGCAGTTTACTTGTCAGTTACAAGTCCTGGACAATGGTGAACAAACCCTTCAAAGGCAAGCTGAGGGGTTATACGAACTGGATGCTTGGAAGCAGATCTTGGACTCTTACACGGACTGGAAAAATATGGAAACCGTTTGTTCCTTTATTGTTGCAATAGATAAAAACTGCCTGGCAATCTGATTCTATTAAAAGTGAAACTATCGTCGCAGGCTTCAAAAAATATTGCATAAGCAACGAAATGGATGGAACTGAAGATGACGTGCTCTGGGAAAATGAAGATGCTCCCATCCCAGAAAACAAAAGTTCAATGACCGAGAAGAGCTCTGTCAAAGCCTCAGCAACTGGGAAGGACACCGATGAAAACTCTGCTGATAGAAATGTACCTAAAACCATGTCTAATTTTGTTTGACTCAAGTTCAATTTATGTAGTAATATGTAGTATATTCTAAAAAAAACTGCAATATTATAAATAAATATCCACCTGTGATAATAGGTAGTTTGCTTCTGAAATTTGACCTACATTCGGATCCAAAAAAAAAGTCCTGAATCAGAGGTAAAAAATTTGGGGTCTAATTGTATTCGGGCCAATACAGTATTTTTGGCGGTTCAGCCTCGAAAGTAACATTCCCATCTTTCACACCGTCTTTGCTGTTCTCTTTTACTTGCATGTTATCTTGGTATGACTTTTTTATATTTGGCTCTTGACTGGTTTAGGTAACGGTACATATTTACGTAATATGCAAGCACTGCTTTAGTAATGAACGAATCACGTAAGGAATAATTATCAGTATCTCCCTGTTGACACTTGGAGGTCATGTCCAGATGAGCATCATATATTCCGAAATCTCGTTTCTTTTGATAGCAACCTTACGAAGTCACATTTGAACCACAATTTTTCGCACACTAAGAAGTCACACATTCCATACTCTCGTCTCCCATATTCTAAGATCTCATTTCTTTTGGTAGCAATCTTACGAAGTCACTTTTGATCCACAATTCTTTGCACACTAAGCAAACTATAGATTCAACTGCTGTGTCTGGGTATATATGACATTTAACAGTCAGCGTGACTCCCGGCACGTTATCGTTGAGGTCCAGCATCTTTCAATTATCCGAGTATGTATCATATAAAGTTCAAGTTTTAGAATAGCGATTTAAAACGAAAGTTTTTTTAACTTCATGTTACGAACTTCAAAAATTGCTGTCTTCGAAAAACTACACCCATTAAAAAATCGGGGTTTTTAACAACAGTGAAAATAGATGAGAAGTGATGAATTCAAAGTTTTATATAACCGAGAGTAAGCCATAAGCAGAATGTGAAATCGGTATAAAAAAAATGGTTGATGTTGAAATTTTTAGCATTGATGAGCGATGCCTTTTAACGAAAAATTGTTATTTCCCAATATCGGGATGGTATAAAATTATCTACGTTGTAATAAACCAAAACAAATTCAACACCTTCAAAGTTATTGTCAAATTGTAAATTGGCGAATTTTCTAAAAATATTTCGATACGTTTACCATACTATCTTCAGGTTCGTAAAAATTTCAAGTCTTAAGAGTTAAAAACCGAAAAAAGATCAGAAACAATCAGATATAAATCATAGATGTAAGCTTTAGTTGAAAAGCGGAACAAGACAGTAACCGACCTTCATTGAAATGATTAGAATGGAAAAAACATTAAGTGTCGAAAATTCAATTCCAATTGGGTGTAGATTAATATTTCAAGGTGCATAAATTAAAGTAAAAGTTGTTACGAATTTAATTGATAGTCTTGATCGCAAACCAATAGTTGAAGACAAATTTCTTCTATCATATCTCAGTTGCCGTGACACTCGACAGCGTAATGTACAACTTGAATATAAAAAATTGAAGCCTAAAAATGTCAACATACCAATGACACGGAATTTTGAATTCAACAATATTTTGTACCTTTTTGGTCAACAGCATCGTTGTCAGCCAAGTTCGTTTCTTTTGCAGACACCCATGCAGAAAAACAGTCATTTTCGTCCTGGCCCAAGTGTATTGTCAGCATCTATAAACGACAATAAAAATCTTGCAGTAAATGCGATAAAACGGATTTAAACAATGATCAGTAATGATTTATCGAACAAAACAAGATACGGATCATTCATCAGACAACTGAAATTCGACAGGCAGTGAAACCAAAAATAAGAGACTTGTCAAATGAATGCATGCCGAATATTTTTTCATTTCAATTTCCCAGCCAAAATCTAAGTAATTTGATATTCGTTGAAGCTAAAAGAGTATTATTAGTATCTGTTCACAAACTACGATAGTCGCTCAGCGTCAGGGCACAGGAAACTTTGATCAAATTTGTCAAACAGTACGATAGTTTTGGTTACTAAACGACAATAAATCACTGTCACTATACAAAGTAAAATTTTATTCTGGACGAATATGCAGGTAATAATGGGAATAGCAACTGACCCCGGTTTTGAGGTCGACATTGAACCAGTTAGGGACATATACAGTCTTATTTCTCTTCTTCACTTCCTGCTCAAAGTCTACTCGTCCAAGATCAACGACTTTGACAGCTTTCAAGACATCATAAAGCGCCACATTCTCCTCAGTGTCCCGAGTCAAAACGTGTCTTCTGTCATTTAATACATGACAATGCCTAACTGCAGCACCACCTATAATTTTTTGTGCAGGGTCCGAGTTACGTGGTCCCATAGTCCTCAAACCACCTCCGTTCCCCATTGCGTCTTCGCAATAGTCACCACACTGCCAGTCTTTTTGAGTAATTGTCTGCATATCAAAAAGAAATGTGAAAATAAAAAGTCTCAACTTCCGCACAGTTATAAACGAACCGATCTGCAACCTTTCGTCTACCTTTGTAGGATTACTATTTTTAGTGGGTTGCAATTTGACTTTGTTGTAGCCTGCACGATGCTATGAAAATCCCTGCATTTTTTGGCCTTAACGGTTACAAAAAACGCGTTGATCAATTTTATCACGTTTTTAAACTGGATCTTTTGTCTTTGAATTTTCATTTGTTTACATTTCATTGCGCGAAAAAGTAGACATTCTTCAATGTATGCTAAAATTTTGAGTGGCATGAACATGGCATCATAATAGGATTGGTACGAATATTCCAGGGATTTAGCATTTTCTGAATATATTTTATATTAGGGGAATTACGGACTCAATTATAATCCTACTTTAATTCCACTAAAAATTTCAGAACATACAAAAAATTGCTACTTTTTTAGACCAAAAATAAATCTATTTTTTATTTTTCCTACGATGAACTTGCAAAATTCAAAATCGCTGTTATTTTCAAAACGCTCAAACAATTGTAGAATATACCTACTTCAAAATATCTACTGTTCAAGAAAAAAAAATAAACTTATTTTTTGGGCGTTCGAATCTACAGAACTCGAAAGGCCAACAATCATGTTCCTTAGCAGTTCATAAAGATTTACCACAAAATGGATTTCACGTTCGGAAACATCATAGATTTTTACCAAAAACACATTAACTGATATTTTTTTTTGTTTTTGACAGGAAAAGTTGAAATTTTTACCTAAAAAATGGAAGATTTTCATCTCATAGTGTATTTATAAGTATATTAAGTATAAAAGTATATTAAACTGAATAATATCTACAACACATGCAATTTGCAACCAGGTTGAAATTTTCAACTTAAAAAGCTAATTGGGAAGATGAGGAATCGGTCAAAATAAGGTTTTTCCTCTTCACATACCCAATTATTTATGGTAGATTCACTTGTTGCTACCCACAAGCTGGTCTGATCGGGCGTCATAGCCATTTTAAGGATCGGAGCATTTTCCTCACATATAACAGTACATTTCTCAGTTGCTCTCAGCTCTGTCATTATTACTTTTCTATCTCTTCCTCCAGATATCACATGACTGAATGTATCCGTGGCCTAAATTTGTGTATTAAGATTCAGTCAATAGAAATTCAGTAGAGGGATAATATAAACATTTGACACTTTTGATTCTGAAGTGATATCAAATAAATTCAGGGTCTTTGAAAAGGTTCATAGAATTACAAGAAATGTTTCAGATTTTCTAATTTCGTGTAAAATTTTTTTTTTTATAGTTATTATAGTTATATCGAGTATACGCTTAGAAAAGCTTGAAATACTTTTCGTAACTTTTCAAAGTGTGTTTCACATATTTGTCTTAATTTTTTTGGCTATTTTAACGTAAATGCCACACTATGTGGCATGATGATCTGATATACTTGGCCAGCAAATGTTTCATTTTTAAAAGGAATGATTATTCCATACCGCCAAAGTATTTCATTTTGCGAAATAGTACAAAGGAAATGATTGGTATGAATACCCCCCTTGCAGGGGTACCCTAGTTGATTTCGACGTTATCGTATATATCTAAATATCGAAGTCCATGCATTCTAAACGCGAAAAAAACCTTAACAGCCCCATTCTATACACAATCCTGAACAAAAATACTCCAAAGCACTTTCGTGTGACGCAGAAATAAAGAAATGACATGAATTCTGCAAAATTTACTATTGCGATTTTGTAGAATCCTCGCTATTTCTTTTTTTCGGCCTCAAATGAAAATAGTTTGGAATGGTTTTGTTCAGAATTATATATAGAATAGTGCTGTTAAGCCCTTTTCGTGTTTGAGATATATGGACTTCGATATTTGGAGATACATACATCAATATCGAAATCCAACAGGGCACCACCTTAATATTTCTGCACAAGAGTTCTTGGATAATGCGAAATTCTCAATATCATGCTAAGAAAATTGGGTTATACAATTTTTATGCAAAAATAAGACGTAGCAAATCCAGTGTTTTTAGTTGCAAATTTGTGTTTGATATGACCTCACTCTCTAAAACATAAGGTGCAACTGAACCAAACGGCCAGAATGTGTAGTATCATTAATTCAGTTATTTTCACGCAATATTTAGTTGCTTTGGAAGGTTTTCGTCAAGACTCATTCATTTACCAAGGTTAGCAAAAAATCTAGTGATTCTTAGGTAAATTAGCGTCTTCATTGGGAAATTTAGCAATTTAGAAACAATTTAATGATTCTAGTGGGAAATTTGATTTTAACTTAATTCCATATTTCTAGTGGAAAATTTAATTATAAAATGATTCTTTGTTTTTAGCACGAAATTCGGTGATTCAAGATTGATCACGCATTCTCGTGTTAACTTATGTGTGAATCATACTGAGAGTATTTATTATTGACAGTTGATTTTTCATGAAAACAAATCAAATAATGGATGTTTTTTGTAAATTTGATACTTGATAAAAAAAACACCTAAAGGAGTTTAATATTTACAATTTTAGCAGAATTCATGAAATTCTCAAGTAGGATAATGATAATCTGAGTTGAAAGACAATACGTACTAGTAAAGCCCAAACGCCTTCCGTGTGTACCCTGAAAGTTTGTATGCACCACTGTTGGCCAAGAGACCATAATTTTATGGTACCGTCTGAGCTTGCAGAGAGACATTGAGTACCATCTTTGTTTAACACCAAAGCTTTAATATTATCCGCATGCCCCCTGAGCTTCATCAATTTTGCACATGACCTGGGATCCCAGACACGCAACACTTTCTCGGTACTGCCACTGACTATCACAGTCCCAGAAGGATTCATCGCCAGGCTGTAAATAGAGTCCTTATTTCCAGTTAACGAGGATGCTGTAAAATAAAGTACGTGTACATCTATATATGATTTTTCTTATGTAAGTTACAGAGTGGCCCTCAATTTTGTTTTAAACACTCTCCAACTTTTCCTCCCATTTCCCAACCCAAAATTACGCGTTTTCCCTACTTCAACATATTGCATTTTACAACACTTTTTCTTTACTTTTAAAAACACTGAGATTCAATTATTGATTAAATAATAAGCAGATGGTTTCCAATATTAGTAAATATAAAGGCTAGATATTCAGCATACAAATTCCCATTGTGATTAATATCATCATAAATGAATATTGATAATCGAGAGAGCTCAGCAGCTGAAATAAGAGGTTGAAAAACAATGAAGCAAGTGTAACTAGTCACAAAAATGATGAAGGCAAGATTACAAGTTGCAAAAGATGCACTAACTACTTTGTAAACGATTTCATTAAAACAATCAATTTTTGACATTATGTAAGATTAAGTCTGCCGCATAAAAAACAGGATCGTCAGAAAATTTTATGCGTTGATGCGTTAGAAATTAGGAATTACTGCTGAAAAATACCCAATAATGGAGACAGACATCAGGTTCACTTCTTTACTTTTATAACAGTAATTCCAAAGTGTGGTATGTTCTGTAATTCTATATAAAATCTTGTACTTCAGAAACAACGAACAACAATAATGAGTAGGGATAAAAATGTAAGAACATCCAAAAAATATAAGAGTCACAATATCAGATTTTCAAAGACTGGAAAAGCCAATTCATAGAAGTTTAAGATGTAGAAAATCGAAATAAAGAAAAGTCAAAATGTAAAGAGGTAAAGTAGTACACCATAATATATAGAATCATTAGACTTCTGACGATACTATTTTTGCTTGCTATATTTGCATTCATTCTGACGATTTCATACTTTGGCTTTCAACATTTTAAAATCTTTTCACTTTGATTTTCAACATTTTGAAAATCTATAAATAATAATGGATCTTCGTGTTTTTGTAAATCCAATATTGTTGTTATAGGATACAGGGGAGGTATTGACGAACGGCTATCGATACGTTTCTATACCCACTCGATATGTTGTTTCAGGTATCTTTGGGTCTGATTTCGTCACTGCTCTTGAGTAAAAGAATGGAGGAAGGAGTAAGAATTGATTCAAGGAAGGTTTATGGTTGAATGTATAAATGCTTTATTGGAATAGTGAGGAATTTAAATGTATAGTTGAACAAAGTGGATTGTCTGAATATTGGAATTGGCATACAGTGAAACTTCTCTTAACGGACACCTCCCAACAACGGATTCCGCTTTACAAGAGACAGTCTAAAAATCTCCAGAAGCACAATTCACACGTTAATATTATCCTGAATAGCGAACACTCCTCAATAATGGATAATATTACTAGTCCCGAAGATGTCTGCTATTACGAAGTTTCACTGTATATTTCATGTAGGATGGAATAGAGGTCGATTACACGAACGTTGGGATTGAAGTATATCTGATGAACAATAAAATAGAAGTGTTTTAGGACAAAAATTGTGAGTACACGAAAGGTGCTGGAATCCAGAATAGTGGGGAATAGAATAAGTGAATTGAGGGCGATAATGAGTAGTGTGAGCTGGATGGAAATAGGACAGGATGGAGACTATAATGTTACTATAAGGAATATGGAAGAATTAGCAGGTAGAGTTGGTCGAAGAAGATGAGGAAAGATGTGTGGTGGAACACCAGACGTAACATTATGATCGTTCTATTTTCTGATCTTACGACATTTTTATCCCCACCTATTATTCAAACAATCCAGAACTCTTTGAATAACTGATTTTTCATCAAACTTCTCGTTACATTAGCGTTGTGAACTTCAACCTCATATTGATGCAACATGTTTGCCTCAGTAAACTAAATCAAATCAGATGAGTGGGATACAGAATAATTCATTACAACATCTTTGCAATTTCAATGTCTTAGAGATTGAAATTGGTTTTTAGTTTCAAAAGTTGCAGATATGTATTTATGTTTAAAAAATCTAATTTATTCAAATTCGAATAAATGTCGATAAAAATTGCCCTGTGTTCGATCTGGACGTCTGTAATGTTAGCAGAACCATATTGGAAAAATTGATCGTTACAGATACCATAATAGGTGCTCTTTAGGTGCTAATTAGGTGTCCTTTTCAAAAATTAGGTGCTCGATTCCATTACCGATAAAAAAGAATTTTCACTCTGAGCTGCTGACAGAATGTCATCCTGGCAGCACATAGTCTAAAGACGCGGAATATTGAGTATGGAAAAAATTTCTTTATGCAAGAATTAGTTGCTCTTCAGGTGCTCTGTTCAAAAATTAAGTGCTTGAATTCATTATCTTAAAAAATGCATTTCCACTTCGTAAAATTGTCAAATAATGGCGGTAGAAAAAAATAGTTGACCCAGGAATTATGTGCTCTTTAGGTACTGATTGTGTATACTATAAAAAATTAGGTGCTACATTTCATATCATTCGCAATTAAGTTTTACGTAAGCTTGCTGATGCAATGTATCGTCATGTTAAAGGAGCAAGTCACCCGGCTGGTGATTTTTTTTCTTGGGGTAACTTTTTACACAGAAATCTGCAGTGAAAAATATTCTTTAGACATTTTTGAATTATTTCATTTCGAAATAATAAAGGTATCTCAATATCCATCATCTTATTTCTTTGGAGTATCATTTGAAGCTCAGTTAAAAAATTGCAAATCTCAAACTCAATTTTTACAACTTTTGAAACGTTTTTTTAGATTAAAGTGCGTTTTAGACCAGTCATCCAAACAGCTTTTAACTAATGATTTGACCAAATGAAAGATCACATTTTTTTTTTTTTTTTGAGTATTTCCCAAAAAATGTAACATTTGAGAATATCGATGTGCGCCGGGCTGAATGTGACGGCAAATTATGAAAAAAATTCCGCTAGTGCAAATCCAAAGTTTTCCCATCAGTTTAATTGAAATAATTCCGAAATGACGGCTCTGAGCATAAAAATGTACAGCACTTTTCATGTTTGCTATAAAATTTCCTACAAGATGAAATTGTTTCCGAATTTTTAATTTCAAATTTGGAGACGAAAAACCGTTCTTTTAACGGCTTTGAAACAATACTCAATTTCAACAGATGATTTGGAAAATCGAAGATTGGGTGGTTCATTCCATCCCTAATCTAATTCCAAACCTCCCTCCTTGCGCGATTATTAGGTTGTGCAAAATCGGTGCTTAAACAAAAAAAATACCAATTTTCCAATTCAAGGTCCAACATGAACGGGCACCTCTATATAGGTCCTGATTTCTTGACCTAGAGTAAGACATTCAAATTTTCATAAATCGCCATAAAAATGACTTTTTTCTGACTTTTATTAACTTTTTTGATTTTTTGAAAATTTTAGTTTTAATATTTCAGTTGCCTTTAGGAGTACAGAAATTTGAGGTTCAGATATGGATAGAGCGCGGTATCCTGCTTATTTTGAGAACAATACAAAGATTACACCTCCAAAAAGCTGCCCTCTCCACTTGCTCCAAAAATTTTTTTTAAATCATAGATTAAGGAGCTATTTATGCGTTCTACAATGCCGCAAACCGCGATTTTTGAGCTCGTTTCTGTTACGAGAAAATCCATTTTGTAAAGTGGGGGGATCAGCTTACCGAAAAGCTAGCCCCGCCACAGAAAAAAAATTTTTTTTTAATCATTTTGATCATGTAAGAATTAGGAACTAATTAGGAACTCCTGAAATACATTGGAAAAAATGTCGTAGAAACAACCCCTATGGATATATCCACGCCCAATCACGATGAGAGGAGAAAACAAAATTCAAAACGATGAGTACTGGCATGTTGTGTGAGTTGCTGTAAAAAAAAAATTCGCTGCGATGAATTTGAAGGGTAGTTTTCTGATGATCGGAAACAAATTGGAACAGGGGGTTATTAGGGGGCAGTATCTCAAAAATCAAATCATTCATGTCCGGTTAGCTCTTAGATCGCTGAACATTTTGCCATAAAAAAGAAATCGCTGCAATGAATTTTAAGGATGGTTTTTTTTTTTTTTGTTTTTTACTAAGGATTGAAAATCAGAAATTGTCACCACTGGTATTTAAAAGCTCTTAAATCAGGCAATCAGCACCTAAAAAGCACCTAATTCCTGAGTCAACCATTTTTATTCTACCGCTATTATTTAACGATTTTTTGAAGTGTAAATACATTTTTTAAGACAATGAATTCGAGTTAAAGGACACCTAACTCTTGCGCAGTCATTTTTAGACTACCATAACAATGGAAAGCCATAACCAATATTGGACATTTTCAGACTATGCGCTACTAGCACGACATTGGGTCAGCAGCTCAGAGTGAAGAATCTTTCTTATCGGTAATAGAATCGAGCATCTAATTTTTGAGTAGGACACCTAATTAGCACCTAAAGAGCACCTAGTTATGGTATCTGTAAGAATCGATTTTTCCAACATGGTTCTGCTGACATTACAGACGTCAGGTTTCCTGTGTATGCGTGGTTATATTAACATTACAAATTTTAACCTTATGTTCTTTTGAACTTATTTTTTATTCCAGCAAATTCGAAAATAATACTTTCAGTTCATTTTAATTTATTTGAACTTGAAGACCAATGATAAAGATTAAAAATATAATATTCCTAAAAATATTGTGGCAGCCAGATGTTGCATCAATCGCAGAACTATGAGCGAGATTCAAGTGATCATACTTACTGGTTACTGTATTGTTGCTAGCAGTGAGAGCAGTGAGAGTGTTGACATCCCATAGGAATATTGCTCTGTCCAATCCGGCACTGGCCACCTGTTCTCTGTCCTTGGCATAAGCAAGCGCTTTCACATAATCTTTATGCGTACGCAATGTAGACATACAAAAGCCTTTGTGAGCATTCCAAACTTTGACTGTTGTGTCCGAACTAGCTGATATCACTGAGAAAATTGATAAAGCAAAATGAGAGTAAAGAATTTGAAAGCATCAAAGAAGAAAGACAACGTGGCAAGAAGTCACTTTGACTTACAATTCTTTCCACCGCAACACGACACAATGTCGTTCACCCAGTCAGTATGATGTTCCATTGACTGGATGTATGGTTCTTTTATATTTTTGCAGTTCCATATTCGAATTATACTGTCTCTTCCTGCCGAATAGAGTCTGTGCGATACTGGATCATACTGCAGTGAGTTTACGCCAGCTCTATGCTTACGTTCAACTTCGTCTCTAATTACCATAGACACCTTTTACCGTTGCAGAGGAAAGGAAGATTCGATAATGAGCAATGTAACGCAATAACATCATTGCGAGGAGCAATGATGGTGTAGGACAAGAAGTTACATACAAATATATGATAAATGTAACCTGTCATGTTAACATCTCGTATGATGATTTGTTTACGTTTTCACTAAGCTTTGGTTATACGGACTGATCCGTACTCACCTGGACTTTCTTCCGGGCGCTTTGGCCGCCTGTCTTGTGTGCTGCCATTGTCCAGACTTGGCCTAAGCACTTTTTGAAGACATCGAAAACCGTAGAGGTCCGATTTTTAATAAAATAGGAAGAGAAATACCGAATTCAGCTTAGATCGCGTTTCACCACTCACGATCAGCATAAACTACGCAGTGTAAAGGCAAGGAAAAGTATGTCGTATGGATTTTCAACTAAAGAAGTGACCACCGAAAAGCGACGGGGTTCAACAAGTCACCTGAAAGGCGCTCATAAGCAATCAGAAGTGACGTCCTAGCAGTCAATTCTGGACAAATTACGAGATAGACTCAAAATTGAATCGCGAAAATGAATAGGGTTGTCTGATAATAAAAAATTTTATCAGATCATTACTATATTATTAACATTATGTAATTTAAGTGAAAATTAAAACGTAGAAATGGATTTTAGAATTGTATTTGTTGAAAAAAAATGAATATAACAAAATATCCGGCGGAAAGGAACACCCTGTCATTGCGAAGGATGTGGCGTGACGTCATAATTGGATACCTACGTGAGATCAGTGTAAATTTATATGGACTGGACATATTTTATGCTCTGTACTGTAACATCCGACCGGAACGTCCGTATGTTTTATCGATTATTGTTATTATTATTCATCATTTTTATTAACTAACCAAACTCGACGTACAACAATCTTGTAACCGTAAGGTATTAAAACAACCGTCTAACTATTTGGAATATCCCTAGATAGAAATAACTATGAAATTCACTAATCAAGGCTTAAAAACCATGTTACGAGATGTAGTTCGCACTACAAAGAGCTATAATATTATTATACGTTATTATATATCATTATCATATTAACACTATGATTAACTAACACCATTATATCCTATTATTATAAAACACTCGACAATGCCACTTGCACATTTTGAGCTGAGACCTACACTATATGCAACTTACGCTATACCGTATAATCTGGAGAGTAGAAGACTGTGAAACCATAGATAAATGTATAACCGATATTATGTAAAGATAGATGCACTGCTGCAATAATCCATAACACCAGAGACTGCAAAACATTCAAAACCGTGAATACCAAATATCCGTCATGAATTATACTTTCCACCGTAACGCCGTATTGTAGGTAACGTGTGCAGCGTTTTGAAGGTAATGCTGATCTCCAATGTGGAGCCATACAGAGCCTCATCTGGAGAACATATTACGAAGCTTAACGACGAAACGATTGTAGATGAATCAACTGATGGGATGATCTTGTAAAGCGAGACAACCAAACAGAATTACAATTAACGTATCAATACAATAACAATCAACCCTTTTAGGTAAACAATCTTCCCTAGCTCCTTACAGGTATTGTACGACACCAAGGAATTAACTCAAAGATGTATACGTGGCAACGCCTAGTAACAGGCAACCAACAAACATAAGAACAATGCTCTAATACCTTTCAAGCCAATCTATATCAATATAAGAATTAACAATTACAGAAGAGGATTATACAAAAGCACATATGTAAACCAGCTCCAAAACTACGAATTATCAAATTGTTGAATACCCTAAATCTCTTAAGATTGTTATAACACGAACACCTAAGAATATTCGCAGCAGCGCAATACTAGTATTAGATTTAATATTAAATAAATAGCAACTATGTCCCACTATTGTACTCCAGGTGAATAATGATAGTAATTAATTATAACACATATGCAATTCTACATATTTACACACTATAAAACTAACAAAATAAAAAATAACCGATATGGTAATCTTAATTTATAGACCTCGTAACCAACAGGATAGTAAGAATATTTAAGAAGTAAACTACGTCTAGAACTCAGCGCATCGTGACCCCGAGAGTGCACACGGCACTAACGTCCGCGACATATGACACCACGAAACAGAGGTCACCGCTAGCGCACGTGCACTGTGATTACCATATTATGGAATAGCAGCTAGAATCGGCCCAGGTCCTAACACCTACAAAAAGAGGAGAGGAAGCACGGTAGCTAAGGAGATTGCTGCCCCAACACCAAAGCTGACGGGGATAGGAAGCTGACGGCGCAACGACCCTACGCCCACACCACCGCACCAACACAGCGTTATACCATATATAAAAAAGCTTGCAATATAGTAATAGCTAAAGAGCCAAGATCACGGGCAAACATGCGATGAAGATATCGTGCCCTAATTTTAATTCCTAGAAAAAGGGGGAAGGTACGAAGAAGTTGACACAGTAAAAGAGGGGGATCGTTCTTCGCAACGATCGATACCCATAAAAACGGCGACTGATCAGCGGATCGTCCTCTTGATTTCTACCACTAGATTCGTTCCCTTGTCCCGGTACAGTCTCGCGGTGACATCTTTTTACCTTTTGCATTTAAACCTTTTCTACGAAGTTACTGTGTCTAAAACTCCAGCGAGTTTCCAGCTCCATTTTGTCATATTAATTTAAGATCTAATAACTAAGCCACCCCGTTGTTTGTGACTTGAAATCTGAACTTACAAAATAAATCCAAGTTAATCAAAGTATCCAAATATATTAAAAGTACGGTACCCGGTGGAAATTTCCAGATGTTAGACACTGGAATCCTTTACACAGCTACAGTTAGATTCACATCAATAGTTTGGGTCACCAATTACCGATAAAATATTGAAATACACCGGACAACGGTCGTTCTATCACTGTAATCGAACGAACCGAGGAATGAGTAATTGTTGGATAAAAGATTTGATTAATTGGCTTACCTTTTGAGAATTATCTGGATATGATGAATTGCAGCGTAGATTGGTGATTTAACGGAATGACTGATTTTAATGTATTTGGAAACTTTGATTAACTTGGATTTATTTTGTAAGTTCAGTATTTCAAGTCACAAACAACGGGGTTACTTAGTTGTTAGATTTTGAATTAATATGACAAAAATTGAGCTGAAAGCTCGTTCGCTGGAGTTTTGGACAGAGTAACTTCGTAGGAAAAGTTTAAATGCAAAAGGCAAAAGGATTTTACCGCGAGACTGTACCGGGACAAGATAACGAATCTAGTGGTAGAAAACAAGAGAACGATCCGATGATCGGTCGCCGTTTTACGGGTATCGATCGCTGCGCAGAACGATCCCCTTCTTTAGCTCTTTGTCAACTTCTGCTCACCTTCCCCCTTTTCTAGGAATTAAAATGAGGGCACGACATCTTCGTCACATGTTCGCTCGTGATCTTAGCTCTTTAGCTATTACTATATTGCAAGCTTTTTTATGTATGGCATAACGCTCTGTTGGTGCGGTGGTGTGGGCATAGGGTCGTTGCGCCGTCACTTCCAAGCTTGCTATCTACTTGGGCTTTGGTGTACGGGCAGCAACCCCCCTTGGCCATTGTGCTTTTTTCCCCCTTTTCGTGGGCGTTAGGACCTGGTCCGATTTTCGCTGCTATTTCCTAATATGGTGATCACATTTCACATGCGCTAGAGGTGACCCATGTTTCGTGATGTCATATGTCGAGGACGTCAGGGCTGTGTGCATTTTTCGGGGTCACGATACGCTGAATTCTAGTCGTAGTTTACTTCTTGAATGTTCTTACTATCCTGTTCGTTACAAAGTCTATATATTAAGATTACCAAGTGTAAATATTTAAATTGCATATGTATGATAATTGATTACTATCGTTATTCATCTGGAGTGCAATAGTGATTATTTACGAGACATAGTTTCTAATTACTTAATATTATTAGGATTGCACTGCTGTGAATATTCTTAGGAGTTTGTATATAGCAATCTTAACGGATTTAGGGTGTTTAATAATTTGATAATTCTTAGTTTTAGAGCAGGTTTACATATGTGCTTTCGTATAATTCTCTTCTGTAATTGTTAATTCTTATATTGATATAGATCGGCTTGGAAGGTATTGGAGCGTTGTTCTTATGTTTGTTGGTTGCCTGTTACTGGGCGTTGCCACGCATACATCTATGAGTTTATTCCTTGGTGTCATACAATACCTATAAGGCGCTAGGGATATGTTTTCTTACGTTTTACCTCAAAATTGGTATCATCTTTGCTCACTTAAAAGGGTCGATCGTTAGTGTATTGATACATTTATTGTAATTCTGATTAGTTGTTTCGCCTTACAGAATCATTCCGTGAGTTGATTTACCTTCCATCGTTTCACCGTTAAGTTTCCTAATGTGTTCTCCAAATGGGGCTCTGTATGGCTCCACATTGGAGATCTGCATTTCCTTCAAAACGCTGCACGCGTTGCCTACAATACAGCGTTACGGAGGAAAGTATAATTCATGCTGGATAATCGGTATTCACGGTTTTGAAGGTTTTGCAGTCTCTGTAGTAGGGGAGCCCAAGAGGCTAAATGGGATGTCATTTAGGCGTTGCGGGAACCTATTTGATTGTGAAGATTAGATACTGAAAAAGAAAAAAGTTCATATGATATATGCCCTTTCACTCCTGGGGGAAGTGTGTACTAATTTTAAAAAATGTAAAAAAAATTTATTACAAAGAAATACTAGAGCGCGTCAGACATTAATATCGTATACGCCCTATATGCTTCTGGTAACAGACAAATATCAATCTTCCGGCTTACAAGTCGGGGGTGGCAGCATGAAGGGGTAGAAAATGAGAAAAAAAAAATTTTCATTCAAGCTTATCAGATATTCAGGAGGAATGTTAAGTGACCTCTAAAAGGTATTATATTCAAAAGGCTGACGATTTGGATGCAGTCAGAACTCACGGTCGATTTTTGAAAATGTAAAAAAAAATCGTGACCTTGAAATACTTAAGCTCATCAGATTTATATACAGATGGTTTAGCTTGATGTCCTTGTTGTGCTGACCTAGAATCTGACAATTATGTAGAGGAATTTCGTTGTTTTGACAGTTTAAAAGAAAATTTTTATTCTTTTTCTTTTTTGTTATTAAATGGAACAATTACAATAAATAGAACATAATATATAAGGTAAAAAAAATATACATACATATATATGGTGGGGACAGTGCGAGACAGTGAGAAATAGAGAAAGAGTGAGAAGGGAAGAGAGGCGCGGAGTGCGAAATACATAGTTCTCAGCACCTGCACGTACCTCACTTTATTAATAATTTTAGCTTTTTCACGTTGTAGAAACCGGCAGATTATATTATATCCGTAATCCTTACATGATTTCCTTCAAAATAAAAAAAATTTATCCGCGCTAGAATACTTCCAGGTGACGTTTTTTTTTTGCATAGTGACTCGCTTATTTTCTTATGTCATGGTCAAACCGTCAGAATATTGAAATTTACACTTTTCTGCATGTAATTAACTTACCTTCTGTCAATCTGACGAGCTCGAATTAATTCAACGGTCGATTTTTTTTTTACTTATCTCATTGGCTGCCCTAGACGCACCCTTGTATATTAAGGGTTCATATATGGTGGTCGTTAATAACAGGGTGCAAGGTTTCTTCCCTTATGTTTTTCTGCCGCGTTTAAATAAAACCCAAAATCCCCGCTTGGGCTCCCCTACTACTGGTTTTATGGATTATTGCAGCAAGGCATCTATCTTCACATTATATCGGTTACACATGTATCTATGGTTTTACAGTCTTCTATTCTCTAGGCTGTATGGTATAGCGTAAGTTGCTTATAGTGTAGCTCTCAGCTCCAAATGCGCAAATGGCATTGTTGATTGTTATATAATAATTGAGTATAATGGTTTTAGTTAATTATGGTGTTAGTATGATACTGATATATAATAAAGTATAATAATATTATAGCTCTTTGTAGTGCCAAGATCTCGTAACATGGTTTTTAGGCTTTGGTTAGTGAATTTCATAGTTATTTACATCTAGGGATATTCCGAATAGTTGTCTAACTATTTGGAATATCCATAGATATAAATAACTATGAAACAGTTGTTTTAATACCTTATGGTTACAAGATTGCCGTACGTCGAGTTTGGTTAGTTGATAAAAGTGAAACACAATAATAATAATCGTCAAAACATACGAACGTTCCGGTCGAATGTACACTTCTCCTCTTACACAAGAATGGCGAGCCTTTGATCGATCATTCTTCCTGACGGTCGTTGGGTGCTGTAGGTTGTTGAATCAATTCGGTATTTTGGTTGTCCTTGGGGCCCATAGTTGATGTTGACACGTTCTTTGCAACTGGTATTTGGGTTGATGAGTGTGCTTCGTTGTTTGGTTGCATGTTTAAATTGGTATGTATGGGTATCGGCTTTTCTTGGGGTGTTTTGTATCCTCCGTTCCCTTTTGTTGTTGGCTTAGTCTGGCTAATGTTTCTCTTGTTGTTTCCCATTGGTTCATAATATTGTGTGACTGTAGATTTTGGTGTTCGTATTTCTTGCGTGAAGGATCCCAGTATCGCGTATTCATGTTTGATTGACACATCCATGTGTATTCCGGGGATTCCAGAACAGTGTTTCGGTTTTGGTTGTTCTTGGTTCCAGGATATATCTAAAGGTTTTGGTTCTAGGGGTGGCTTAGCTTGATTGTTAGGTAATTCTTTGGATCCCGTATCTTCCACTTGCTTTTGTCTAGCTAAATGTAAGAGCAGGTTTGTCAGGGAATTCCATATGGCTCCAAGCATGTGAAAGCTGCACCCGTAGGCGTTTTTCACAGCATATCCGTGGATTATTGTGTCAAGGATGAATTTGGTTATTTGGATGGTTACCCAAATTCCGATTCCTCCTGCGGTGAGGGTGCCAAAACTTACGAACCAGCCCCACATTTTCGTCCATGTGTCCTTTGCTATTTTTTGCATTGTTTCTTCGGTTGGAAATTGCATGATAGATAATTGTTGGTTGGCTATGGTTTGTCCTGACATTCCTCTTGCTATGTCGTTCAATATTCCAGATCTTTCTGCTGGGAACATGATATGATCTCTTAGTCGTTCCAGATCTTCTGGGTAGTAAATTTCACTGGCGGCTAGATTATTGGGGTTAATGTATTTCCATGTTGGTGTAGTCAAAGGTTCGATTGTACCTACTTTCACTGATTCGGTTAATTCTGGTAGTAGTTTATACCATTTCTTATCGAGGTTGAACATTACTGGGATGAAAGCGTTACATTCTATCTGTACTCCAGTTTTTAACAACATGCGACTCTTTGGTGATACAAACATGCTGGCGTTTCCTCTGAGTACCGGTGATTCTTGGTAACAGTTCTTGGTCTTTCTGACCTTTACGTCAAGTGGTATGCATTTGATCACGTGAATTACCTCTCGTGCTATTGTTGCCATGTGGCCAGGTTCTTTCATCAGCTGATGCGCGAAGTCGTCGGGCGTTAGGGCTGCGGTGGTCAATAAGTTCCGTAAGACTTGTTGTTCCAGTTTGCATTTCTGTGAGAGTACGTCTCGGTATAAGGCTGACATCTGCATTCTCATGTGTCTTTTCACGTAGACGAATTTTGAGTTTACATAGGTGAAAATGTCCAGGTTACTGATCACTATGGGTTTTTTGTGACTGAACGCATTTTTAGTTGGCTCCTCGATGATGAGTAGTTTTGTGTGTTCGGTTTGAATCAACTCGTACCCACATAATTGTTGACGTCCTTCCTTCGAAAAGGCGCAGGTTCTGTCTTGAGTGGTAACTGTATACATTTCATCGTACACTAGCTGTCATCTCTACATAAGGGTTGGGTGTTTCTTTATTCTTATCTTATTGTTGAATGTATGCTATACATATATCCGATGTCCTAAACTAGAGATATCTATGCGCGGCATAATTAGTTGTGGTAATAGAATTATTTGATTACGCACCCGACAGTGGGTCTCGTCATGGTTTTGATTTATTAGTTCATCGTTATCGTCGTTAGGAATTTCGATTGCCAGATTGTCGATTATGAAGTGTTGCTCGACCTTTTGTAATTTTGACCATCAAAAGTACTGAAAATATGTCGCCATCTACGTCTTTGATCATTACTATGCTATTCGGGTGGTTGCCGTAGTCGAGATGATTGACGGTGGTATACATATCGTTAATGATGTAGTCGGTATATACGCTATAATTATAGATTCTTGGTGGCAGATCGTCGTTCCATAACAACTGACGGATCATGCTCTTTACTCAATCTGGTATGGTTCTATAGCATATTACGACAGTAATATTAACAGCACGATTTATTTCTAAGGTTCGCATATCTGGCCAAAATCTATCAGCGAATAGTATAACCAATTTTTCCTGGTTTGCCAAGGGATTCATCTGCAAAAGTGAAATGTTGATGTAGTAGTTGAAATCATAATGCTGATGAGGATTATTAATTGTGAGCGGGTGGCTTTCAGCGGGGAATTGCGGTGGTTGGATATGTGTCTTCTTAGAGTAGGTAGGGGAAGCGTAAGTTTTAAATTTTTTCCTTTTTGATCGCTAAGCGTACGGGAAATGCGTGAGCATAGAGTATGTGGATATGCGCGGGCGTGTTTATGTGTTCTGGTTCACCCTTACTCCCTCTCCTGGTGTACCACCCTTTAATCTTGGGTTGGTGTGATGTGTGTGTGTGAATGTGTGGCATAGTTGGGCCTTAGTTTACGATTTTCACCAAGATTTTGGGTACTCTCGAGGGCCTACATAGACCCCGGCTGAATCCCCTGCGGGCTCAGTCACCTTTTGTTTTTGGGAGAGTCTAACGTTGGAAAATAGTTTGGGGGAGAAAAATTTGAAGGAGGAAAAAAAAAAAGAAAGAAAAAGATCAGAAATGGATATCGGTTGATTTTGTTGGTCGTGTCTCACGTTGTTTGTGTGGATGGGATTTTAATTGTGTTTTGTTGTTTTAGTTCGACCAAGGTTATTTTTAACCAAACTCATGAAGGATGTGTTGTTGGCCGTTGAGCGTTGTGACTTGCCCTTTTGTGGTTTGCTGAAGGAGCGG